>NW_028320186.1:135000-139537 GCF_062004578.1 Staurois parvus
TTCCATACCCTACTCCATAGAAGCCGTGGTTTCCATACCCTACTCCATAGAGCAGCGTCCCACATGGCTTTTAAAAGACTGGCACAGGAAGCAGCTCTGTATGAGCCCCTTTTCCAAGGTCAGACCCCGCAGCCATGCTACCCCCGCAGCTGTTCCTGGCCACTGTGAAAGCCCATGCCTGCTGGTCACTGGGCCCTGGAGAAGCCGGCCGCTGTGAGGGCCCCTGCCTTCTGATCGCTGGGCCCCTGGAGAAGCTGGTCGCTGTGAGGGCCCCTGCCTGCTGGTCGCTAGGCCCCTGGAGAAGCCGACCGCTGTGAGAGCCCCTGCCTTCTGATCACTGGGCCCCTGGAGGAGCCGGCCACCATGAGGGCCCCTGCTGCTGATCGCTAGGCCCCTGGAGGAGCCGGCTGCTGTGAGGGTCCCTGGAAGCTGCCTGCTGTCGAGCGTCCACAAGTCGCCCACCTCCCTGGAAGCCACCTGCTGCTGAGCATCTGCAAGTCGCCTACTGTGAGTGTCCTCCCTGTGTCCTAAACTGTCCCTGTTGTGCACACAGACTACCCATGTCCTGAACTGTCCCTGCTGTGTGCACAGACTACCTGTGTCCTGAAAGCTGGGTGGGAGCTGTGCTAGGCCAGACTCCACAGCTAGAGTCCCGTTGAGTCCCCGAGACCCCTGCCCAGGGGTAGGTTTCCCACCTGTTGCCCGAGACTCCAATCCGCTGTCCAGTCACGGAGGGAGCTCAGCTGAGGCGGGACCCTCATGACCCAGCTCTGCCTGGGACCCCCCAAGCCTAGGGGGGAGCTTGCCTGCCTGTTGCCCGAGACCGCTGCCCAGGGGTAAGTTGCCCGCCTGTTGCCCGAGTCTCCAATCCACTGTGGAGTCAAGGAGGGAGCTCAGCTGAGGCGGGACCCTCGTGACCCGGCTCTGCCTGGGACCCCCCAAGCCCAGGGGGGAGCTTGCCTGCCTGTTGTCCGAGACCCCTGCCCAGGGGTAGGTTGCCAGTCACGGAGGGAGCTGAGCTGAGGCGTCCAAAGGGGGGAAGACCGCACAAGCTACCCTGCTGGAGAAGACCCCCGTGCCTGGAATCGTCCCTAGTTTGCGCACACATCACCCTCCCTGCCATTTCCCCATTGAGTGTCTGTCATTTTGTTGTTTCAATAAAGCTTTGTGTGTTCCCCATCTTCTCCGTGTGCTATGTCCTGCCTACGCTTCCGTCACATATGGCAATATATTTGGGAAGAATATTTTTAAAATATGTTTCAAATATATTTTTCTTCCATGTGGAGGAAGCCGCAGGTCAGATTTAGCATTTTAATTTCTCAAATAAAATTGCAGCTTGAGGTGTTTTATGAGCTAAAAAGTCCATAGGGTGGCTGTGTTGTGTTGTCCTCACCATCGTTTCTTCCATTTGTAGATCACTGGACTGAGCCTGACCAGCGGACAGGACCAGCTGATTGTCCTGCACACACAGAAACACGACGACATGGTGTTCTGCATGCAGAAGTCAGAGCTAGATGGAGAAAGCCGCGTAGGAGAACTGGTGGGGATCCTGATGCATCACTTCAAATTGTAAGTGAACCTATAATGTATATATATATATATCAACTTTATTTCCTGTGTGATCAATGTCTGCTCGGGATACAGATGGTTGCCTTGAGGTTGTACAAACTACTGAGCCATGGTTTCCACTGCATAGCTCATGCCAGGTTGTCGTACATACTTCACATAGCAACATCATACAGGTCATGGGGGGGGGTGCATATTGTGATGGAAGTGGAGGTGTGGTGGAGGCTCGTCCAGGGATCCCTCCTCAAGACTGCTGCCTACTCCTGCCCGCATTCTCCACCAGAACAGAGCTGTTGAGAAAGGAGACACAAAGCAAATACAGCCACAACAGTGAGGAACATAGCAACATCATACAGGTCATAAGGGGGGGGGGATGCATATTGTGATGGTAGTGGAGGTGTGGTGGAGGCTCGTCTGGGAATCCCTCCTCAAGACTGCTGCCTATTCTTGCCCGCATTCTCCACCAGAACAGAGCTGTGGAGAAAGGAAACGCAAAGCAAATACAGCCACAACAGTGAGGAACATAGCAACATCATACAGGTCATAAGGGGGGGGGGTGCATATTGTGATGGAAGTGGAGGTGTGGTGGAGGCTTGTCCGGGAATCCCTCCTCAAGACTGCTGCCTACTCTTGCTCGCATTCTCCACCAGAACAGAACTGTGGAGAAAGGAGACACAAAGCAAATACAGCCACAACAGTGAGGAACAGGCGTGTGCTGCAATTGCATCTTCTTCTTCATCATCCACCCACCTCTGGACTGTGATGGTAAATTGTGGACCAAAGAATCCTGAGGAGCTGACCAGGGGTCTCCGGTAAAGCCCGTTCATAGTTCGATTGGCAGAGGCGCCCGATGTGGTTGTTCATCTAATTAGTCATCTAAATTAGTCATCTAAATATTATTTATTGACCACTAGGTGGAGTGTAGAGTTTCTGGAAGTGATGTCATCTAGGTGGATCACATGTAGCTACATGTGGCCAATAAAGAACATTTCCCAAGTGGAGCACAATACCAGCTGATACTAGACAATTCATGCCTATCAATTGAACAACCACATTGGGCGCCTCTGCCAATTAAACTATAAGTGGGCTTTTTTTAATCCTGTCTCTTCCTACCCACCTTCCTTGGCCACCACTGACCATGGCCCCTTTCTACATCATCTATCCATCTTCCTCGACCACCACTGACCACACCCTTCCTTCATCCTTCACCCGACTTCATCGACCACCACTGACTATGCCACCTATAAGTGGGCTTTTTTTTATCCCTGTCCCTTCCTACCCACCTTCCTTGACCACCACTGACCACGGCCCCTTTCTACATCATCTATCCATCTTCCTCGACCACCACTGACCACACCCTTCCTTCATCCTTCACCCGACTTCATCGACCACCACTGACTATGCCACCTATAAGTGGGCTTTTTTTTATCCCTGTCTCTTCCTACCCACCTTCCTTGACCACCACTGACCACGGCCCCTTTCTACATCATCTATCCATCTTCCTCGACCACCACTGACCACACCCTTCCTTCATCCTTCACCCGCCTTCATCGGCCACCACTGACTATGCCCCCCTTCAATCACCCACCTTTATTGACCACCGTTCCCTCATCGCCCACTGAAAAATCTTCAGCTTGGGCACCTCAAAAAATTCCCATGTATGTGCATGACACTTGAGCTTCAGAGCGCCTACAGACTCCTCTCAGCAGCCACCTCTCCTTTCAGTTCTGCTGATGGATTTTCCTAGAAGTCCGCAGCCTGTTTATTGTGTCCTAAATTTTAACTGTCAGAGCTGCAGACAATAGAAACAGAAAGTGATCCCGTGTGCCAGGAGACCCCCAAAACTCCATCCTCAACTCTTGGAAGCGAACCAGAGTCTAAACACCGTTTGCGGTTTAACATGATGCAGAGCTGCTATGTCCTACTTGTGGGAACATGTCACGCTCTATTGCACTGTGGAGCTTCTGGATCCCTGAGCAGTGGTCTGTCAGGACCAAGCTGTGTCTGCAATTGTAAACCAAACTACATGTGAGAGAAACCTTTGATTCTCCAGCCACACATACGTTCCAGGACAGTCAGGCTAAACTTCTGCCATCTGAGAGGCAGGAAGCAGCTCCTGTGTCCGCCATGTGACATCTATTGGAAGTATCAGCTTTGTGATGGACTTAAGGGGAAAGTTTTGAATTTGTATTTGTTGGTTCTGACGTGAGTGGGAAAAATTTTGTAACAGATGTTTTCTGTGGTTGTTCAAATCTTGGAAACCCCAAAGTAATAGGTCCTTCACAGGGCTTAGTTTAGATGTTGTTGGGTTAGTAGCATGCAATACATGTGGCCTCCTTTTACCTGTGGACATCTGACCAGCACACCTATATGATCTTTTTAGACATCCAATTCCAACACCTTGGCCGCCTTTAATTTGGAGTTGCCAGCTTTTGTGTCTATAACAACCTCAACTCTTCTGGGAAGGCTCTCCACAAAATGTTGGAATATGTGCCTATTTGTGAGGTGTTGGATGAGAAGACTTGACTCACAATAAGAGTTCCAATTCATCCCAAAGGTGTTCAGTAGGGTTGAGATCAGGGCCCTGTGCAGAACACTCGAGTTCCTCCACACCAAACTGGTCATATCTTTATGGAGATGCCTTTGTGCACAAAGGGCAGAGTCTTGATGGAATAGCAAATGGCCTTCTCAAAACTGATCTGTTGGGCATCCTATTCCAAAACCATGGCCAGTAATATGTAGTTGTCCCTCCTTTGTGGCTATAACAACCTCCACCCTTCTGGGAAGGCTCTCCACAAGATATTGTCATTTGTGCCCATTTGTGAGGTCAGGTACTGGATGAGAAGACCTGGCTAACAATCAGTATTCATCCCAAAGATATTCAATAGGGTTAAGGTCAGGGCTCTGTGCAGGACACTTGAGTTCCTCCACACAAGACCGGTCAAATCATGTCTGGAGCTGGCTTTGTACA
>NW_028320187.1:0-7500 GCF_062004578.1 Staurois parvus
CTACAGCTTCTACAGCTTCTTCTTCTACAGCTTCTACAGCTTCTTCTTCTACAGCTTCTTCTTCTACAGCTTCTTCTTCTTCTTCTACAGCTTCTTCTTCTTCTTCTTCTTCTTCTTCTTCTTCTTCTTCTTCTTCTTCAGCTTCTTCTTCTTCTACAGCTTCTTCTTCTTCTTCTTCTTCTTCTACAGCTTCTTCTTCTTCTTCTTCTTCTACAGCTTCTTCTTCTTCTTCTTCTTCTTCTACAGCTTCTTCTTCTTCTTCTTCTTCTTCTACAGCTTCTTCTTCTACAGCTTCTTCTTCTTCTTCTTCTTCTTCTACAGCTTCTTCTTCTTCTTCTTCTTCTTCTACAGCTTCTTCTTCTTCTTCTTCTTCTTCTACAGCTTCTTCTTCTTCAGCTTCTTCTTCTTCTTCAGCTTCTTCTTCAGCTTCTTCTTCTTCTACAGCTTCTTCTTCTTCTTCTTCTTCTTCTACAGCTTCTTCTTCTTCTTCTTCTTCTACAGCTTCTTCTTCTTCTTCTTCTTCTACAGCTTCTTCTTCTTCTTCTTCTTCTACAGCTTCTTCTTCAGCTTCTTCTTCTTCAGCTTCTTCTTCAGCTTCTTCTTCTTCAGCTTCTTCTTCTTCAGCTTCTTCTTCTTCTTCAGCTTCTTCTTCTTCTTCAGCTTCTTCTTCTTCTTCAGCTTCTTCTTCTTCTTCAGCTTCTTCTTCTTCTTCAGCTTCTTCTTCTTCTTCAGCTTCTTCTTCTTCTTCTTCTTCTACAGCTTCTTCTTCTTCTTCTTCTACAGCTTCTTCTTCTTCTTCTTCAGCTTCTTCTTCTTCTTCTTCTACAGCTTCTTCTTCTTCTTCTTCAGCTTCTTCTTCTTCTTCTTCTACAGCTTCTTCTTCTTCTTCTTCTTCTTCTTCTTCTTCTTCAGCTTCTTCTTCTTCTTCAGCTTCTTCTTCTTCTTCAGCTTCTTCTTCTTCTTCAGCTTCTTCTTCTTCTTCAGCTTCTTCTTCTTCTTCAGCTTCTTCTTCTTCTTCAGCTTCTTCTTCTTCTACAGCTTCTTCTTCTTCTTCTTCTTCTTCTACAGCTTCTTCTTCTTCTTCTTCTACAGCTTCTTCTTCTTCTTCTACAGCTTCTTCTTCTTCTTCTTCTACAGCTTCTTCTTCAGCTTCTTCTTCTTCAGCTTCTTCTTCTTCAGCTTCTTCTTCTTCTTCAGCTTCTTCTTCTTCTACAGCTTCTTCTTCTTCTACAGCTTCTTCTTCTTCTACAGCTTCTTCTTCTTCTACAGCTTCTTCTTCTTCTTCTTCTACAGCTTCTTCTTCTTCTTCTTCTACAGCTTCTTCTTCTTCTTCTTCTACAGCTTCTTCTTCTTCTTCTTCTACAGCTTCTTCTTCTTCTTCTTCTACAGCTTCTACAGCTTCTTCTTCTACAGCTTCTACAGCTTCTACTTCTTCTTCTTCTTCTACAGCTTCTTCTTCTTCTTCTGCTTCTTCTACAGCTTCTTCTTCTTCTTCTTCTACAGCTTCTTCTTCTTCTTCTTCTTCTACAGCTTCTTCTTCTTCTTCTTCTACAGCTTCTTCTTCTTCTTCTTCTACAGCTTCTTCTTCTTCTACAGCTTCTTCTTCTTCTACAGCTTCTTCTTCTTCTTCAGCTTCTTCTTCTTCTACAGCTTCTTCTTCTTCTACAGCTTCTTCTTCTTCTACAGCTTCTTCTTCTTCTTATTCAGCTTCTTCTTCTTCTACAGCTTCTTCTTCTTCTTCTTCTTCTTCTTCTACAGCTTCTTCTTCTTCTTCTTCTTCTACAGCTTCTTCTTCTTCTTCTTCTTCTACAGCTTCTTCTTCTTCTTCTTCTTCTTCTTCTTCTTCTTCTTCTTCTTCTTCTTCAGCTTCTTCTTCTTCTTCAGCTTCTTCTTCTTCTTCAGCTTCTTCTTCTTCTTCAGCTTCTTCTTCTTCTTCAGCTTCTTCTTCTTCTACAGCTTCTTCTTCTTCTTCTTCTTCTTCTACAGCTTCTTCTTCTTCTTCTTCTTCTTCTACAGCTTCTTCTTCTTCTTCTTCTTCTTCTACAGCTTCTTCTTCTTCTACAGCTTCTTCTTCTTCTTCTTCTTCTTCTACAGCTTCTTCTTCTTCTTCTTCTACAGCTTCTTCTTCTTCTTCTTCTACAGCTTCTTCTTCTTCTTCTTCTACAGCTTCTTCTTCTTCTTCTTCTACAGCTTCTTCTTCTTCTTCTTCTTCTACAGCTTCTTCTTCTTCTTCTTCTTCTACAGCTTCTTCTTCTCCTTCTTCTTCTACAGCTTCTTCTTCTTCTTCTTCTTCTACAGCTTCTTCTTCTTCTTCTTCTTCTACAGCTTCTTCTTCTTCTTCTTCTTCTACAGCTTCTTCTTCTTCTTCTTCTTCTACAGCTTCTTCTTCTTCTTCTTCTACAGCTTCTTCTTCTTCTTCTTCTACAGCTTCTTCTTCTTCTTCTTCTACAGCTTCTTCTTCTTCTTCTTCTACAGCTTCTTCTTCAGCTTCTTCTTCTTCTTCAGCTTCTTCTTCAGCTTCTTCTTCTTCTTCAGCTTCTTCTTCTTCTACAGCTTCTTCTTCTTCTACAGCTTCTTCTTCTTCTACAGCTTCTTCTTCTTCTACAGCTTCTTCTTCTTCTACAGCTTCTTCTTCTTCTACAGCTTCTTCTTCTTCTTCTTCTACAGCTTCTTCTTCTTCTTCTTCTACAGCTTCTTCTTCTTCTTCTTCTACAGCTTCTTCTTCTTCTTCTTCTACAGCTTCTTCTTCTTCTTCTTCTACAGCTTCTTCTTCTTCTTCTTCTACAGCTTCTTCTTCTTCTTCTTCTTCTTCTTCTTCAGCTTCTTCTTCTTCTTCTTCTTCAGCTTCTTCTTCTTCTTCAGCTTCTTCTTCTTCTTCAGCTTCTTCTTCTTCTTCTACAGCTTCTTCTTCTACAGCTTCTTCTTCTTCTTCTTCTACAGCTTCTTCTTCTTCTTCTTCTACAGCTTCTTCTTCTTCTTCTTCTACAGCTTCTTCTTCAGCTTCTTCTTCTTCTTCTTCTTCAGCTTCTTCTTCTTCTTCAGCTTCTTCTTCTTCTACAGCTTCTTCTTCTTCTACAGCTTCTTCTTCTTCTACAGCTTCTTCTTCTTCTTCTTCTACAGCTTCTTCTTCTTCTTCTTCTACAGCTTCTTCTTCTTCTTCTTCTACAGCTTCTTCTTCTTCTTCTTCTACAGCTTCTTCTTCTTCTTCTTCTACAGCTTCTTCTTCTTCTTCTTCTACAGCTTCTTCTTCTTCTTCTTCTACAGCTTCTTCTTCTTCTTCTTCTACTTCTTCTTCTTCTTCTTCTACAGCTTCTTCTTCTTCTTCTTCTACAGCTTCTTCTTCTTCTTCTTCTACAGCTTCTTCTTCTTCTTCTTCTTCTACAGCTTCTTCTTCTTCTTCAGCTTCTTCTTCTTCTACAGCTTCTTCTTCTTCTACAGCTTCTTCTTCTTCAGCTTCTTCTTCTTCTTATTCAGCTTCTTCTTCTTCTACAGCTTCTTCTTCTTCTTCTTCTTCTTCTACAGCTTCTTCTTCTTCTTCTTCTACAGCTTCTTCTTCTTCTTCTTCTTCTTCTTCAGCTTCTTCTTCTTCTTCTTCTTCTTCAGCTTCTTCTTCTTCTTCAGCTTCTTCTTCTTCTTCAGCTTCTTCTTCTTCTACAGCTTCTTCTTCTTCTTCTTCTTCTTCTTCTTCTACAGCTTCTTCTTCTTCTTCTACAGCTTCTTCTTCTTCTTCTTCTTCTACAGCTTCTTCTTCTTCTTCTACAGCTTCTACAGCTTCTACAGCTTCTTCTTCTACAGCTTCTTCTTCAGCTTCTTCTTCTTCAGCTTCTTCTTCTTCTTCAGCTTCTTCTTCTTCTACAGCTTCTTCTTCTTCTACAGCTTCTTCTTCTTCTACAGCTTCTTCTTCTTCTACAGCTTCTTCTTCTTCTTCTTCTACAGCTTCTTCTTCTTCTTCTTCTACAGCTTCTTCTTCTTCTACAGCTTCTTCTTCTTCTACAGCTTCTTCTTCTTCTTCTTCTACAGCTTCTTCTTCTTCTTCTTCTACAGCTTCTTCTTCTTCTACAGCTTCTTCTTCTTCTACAGCTTCTTCTTCTTCTTCTTCTACAGCTTCTTCTTCTTCTTCTTCTACAGCTTCTTCTTCTTCTTCTTCTACAGCTTCTTCTTCTTCTTCTTCTACAGCTTCTTCTTCTTCTTCTTCTACAGCTTCTTCTTCTTCTTCTTCTACAGCTTCTTCTTCTTCTTCTTCTACAGCTTCTACAGCTTCTTCTTCTACAGCTTCTACAGCTTCTACAGCTTCTTCTTCTTCTTCTTCTACAGCTTCTTCTTCTTCTACAGCTTCTTCTTCTTCTTCTTCTACAGCTTCTTCTTCTTCTTCTTCTACAGCTTCTTCTTCTTCTACAGCTTCTTCTTCTTCTTCTTCTTCTTCTACAGCTTCTTCTTCTTCTTCTTCTTCTTCTTCTACAGCTTCTTCTTCTTCTTCTTCTTCTACAGCTTCTTCTTCTTCTTCTTCTTCTTCTTCTTCTTCAGCTTCTTCTTCTTCTTCTTCTTCTTCTTCAGCTTCTTCTTCTTCTTCTTCAGCTTCTTCTTCTTCTTCTTCAGCTTCTTCTTCTTCTTCAGCTTCTTCTTCTTCTTCTTCTTCAGCTTCTTCTTCTTCTTCAGCTTCTTCTTCTTCTACAGCTTCTTCTTCTTCTTCTTCTTCTTCTACAGCTTCTTCTTCTTCTTCTTCTACAGCTTCTTCTTCTTCTTCTTCTACAGCTTCTTCTTCTTCTTCTTCTTCTACAGCTTCTTCTTCTTCTTCTTCTTCTTCTACAGCTTCTTCTTCTTCTTCTTCTTCTTCTACAGCTTCTTCTTCTTCTTCTTCTTCTTCTACAGCTTCTTCTTCTTCTTCTTCTTCTACAGCTTCTTCTTCTTCTTCTTCTTCTTCTACAGCTTCTTCTTCTTCTTCTTCTTCTTCTACAGCTTCTTCTTCTTCTTCTTCTTCTTCTACAGCTTCTTCTTCTTCTTCTTCTTCTACAGCTTCTTCTTCTTCTTCTTCTTCTACAGCTTCTTCTTCTTCTTCTTCTTCTACAGCTTCTTCTTCTTCTTCTTCTTCTACAGCTTCTTCTTCTTCTTCTTCTTCTACAGCTTCTTCTTCTTCTTCTTCTTCTACAGCTTCTTCTTCTTCTTCTTCTTCTACAGCTTCTTCTTCTTCTTCTTCTTCTACAGCTTCTTCTTCTTCTTCTTCTTCTACAGCTTCTTCTTCTTCTTCTTCTTCTACAGTTTCTTCTTCTTCTTCTTCTTCTACAGCTTCTTCTTCTTCTTCTTCTTCTACAGCTTCTTCTTCTTCTTCTTCTTCTACAGCTTCTTCTTCTTCTTCTTCTTCTACAGCTTCTTCTTCTTCTTCTTCTTCTACAGCTTCTTCTTCTTCTTCTTCTTCTACAGCTTCTTCTTCTTCTTCTTCTACAGCTTCTTCTTCTTCTTCTTCTACAGCTTCTTCTTCTTCTTCTTCTACAGCTTCTTCTTCAGCTTCTTCTTCTTCTACAGCTTCTTCTTCTTCTTCAGCTTCTTCTTCTTCTTCAGCTTCTTCTTCTTCTACAGCTTCTTCTTCTTCTCCTTCTTCTACAGCTTCTTCTTCTTCTTCTTCTACAGCTTCTTCTGCTTCTTCTTCTACAGCTTCTTCTTCTTCTTCTTCTACAGCTTCTTCTTCTTCTTCTTCTACAGCTTCTTCTACAGCTTCTTCTTCTTCAGCTTCTTCTTCAGCTTCTTCTTCTTCAGCTTCTTCTTCTTCTTCAGCTTCTTCTTCTTCTTCTTCTACAGCTTCTTCTTCTTCTTCTTCTACAGCTTCTTCTTCTTCTTCTTCTACAGCTTCTTCTTCTTCTTCTTCTACAGCTTCTTCTTCTTCTTCTTCTACAGCTTCTTCTTCTTCTACAGCTTCTTCTTCTTCTACAGCTTCTTCTTCTTCTTCTTCTACAGCTTCTTCTTCTTCTTCTTCTACAGCTTCTTCTTCTTCTTCTACAGCTTCTTCTTCTTCTTCTTCTACAGCTTCTTCTTCTTCTTCTACAGCTTCTACAGCTTCTACAGCTTCTACAGCTTCTTCTTCTTCAGCTTCTTCTTCTTCTTCAGCTTCTTCTTCTTCTTCAGCTTCTTCTTCTTCTTCTTCTACAGCTTCTTCTTCTTCTTCTTCTTCTACAGCTTCTTCTTCTTCTACAGCTTCTTCTTCTTCTTCTTCTACAGCTTCTTCTTCTTCTTCTTCAGCTTCTTCTTCTTCAGCTTCTTCTTCTTCAGCTTCTTCTTCTTCAGCTTCTTCTTCAGCTTCTTCTTCTTCAGCTTCTTCTTCTTCAGCTTCTTCTTCAGCTTCTTCTTCTTCTTCAGCTTCTTCTTCTTCTACAGCTTCTTCTTCTTCTACAGCTTCTTCTTCTTCTACAGCTTCTTCTTCTTCTACAGCTTCTTCTTCTTCTACAGCTTCTTCTTCTTCTACAGCTTCTTCTTCTTCTACAGCTTCTTCTTCTTCTTCTTCTACAGCTTCTTCTTCTTCTTCTTCTACAGCTTCTTCTTCTTCTTCTTCTACAGCTTCTTCTTCTTCTTCTTCAGCTTCTTCTTCTTCTTCAGCTTCTTCTTCTTCTTCAGCTTCTTCTTCTTCTTCAGCTTCTTCTTCTTCTACAGCTTCTTCTTCTTCTCCTTCTTCTACAGCTTCTTCAGCTTCTTCTTCTACAGCTTCTTCTGCTTCTTCTTCTACAGCTTCTTCTTCTTCTTCTTCTACAGCTTCTTCTTCTTCTTCTTCTACAGCTTCTTCTACAGCTTCTTCTTCTTCAGCTTCTTCTTCAGCTTCTTCTTCTTCAGCTTCTTCTTCTTCTACAGCTTCTTCTTCTTCTACAGCTTCTTCTTCTTCTACAGCTTCTTCTTCTTCTTCTTCTACAGCTTCTTCTTCTTCTTCTTCTACAGCTTCTTCTTCTTCTACAGCTTCTTCTTCTTCTACAGCTTCTTCTTCTTCTTCTTCTACAGCTTCTTCTTCTTCTTCTTCTACAGCTTCTTCTTCTTCTTCTTCTACAGCTTCTTCTTCTTCTTCTTCTACAGCTTCTTCTTCTTCTTCTTCTACAGCTTCTTCTTCTTCTTCTTCTACAGCTTCTTCTTCTTCTTCTACAGCTTCTACAGCTTCTACAGCTTCTTCTTCTTCAGCTTCTTCTTCTTCTTCAGCTTCTTCTTCTTCTTCAGCTTCTTCTTCTTCTTCTACAGCTTCTTCTTCTTCTTCTACAGCTTCTTCTTCTTCTTCTTCTACAGCTTCTTCTTCTTCTTCTTCTACAGCTTCTTCTTCTTCTTCTTCTACAGCTTCTTCTTCTTCTTCTTCTACAGCTTCTTCTTCTTCTTCTTCTACAGCTTCTTCTTCTTCTACAGCTTCTTCTTCTTCTACAGCTTCTTCTTCTTCTACAGCTTCTTCTTCTTCAGCTTCTTCTTCTTCTTCTTCTACAGCTTCTTCTTCTTCTTCTTCTTCTTCTTCTTCTTCTTCTTCTTCAGCTTCTTCAGCTT
>NW_028320187.1:15000-27500 GCF_062004578.1 Staurois parvus
CTTCTTCTTCAGCTTCTTCTTCTTCTTCTTCTTCTTCAGCTTCTTCTTCTTCAGCTTCTTCTTCTTCTTCTTCTTCTTCTTATTCAGCTTCTTCTTCTTCTACAGCTTCTTCTTCTTCTTCTTCTTCTTCTACAGCTTCTTCTTCTTCTTCTTCTTCTTCTTCAGCTTCTTCTTCTTCTTCTTCTTCTTCTTCTTCAGCTTCTTCTTCTTCTTCTTCTTCTTCTTCTTCAGCTTCTTCTTCTTCTTCTTCTTCTTCTTCAGCTTCTTCTTCTTCAGCTTCTTCTTCTTCTTCTTCTTCTTCTTCTTCAGCTTCTTCTTCTTCTTCTTCTTCTTCTTCTTCTTCTTCTACAGCTTCTTCTTCTTCTTCTTCTACAGCTTCTTCTTCTTCTTCTTCTACAGCTTCTTCTTCTTCTTCTACAGCGTCTTCTTCTTCTTCTTCTACAGCTTCTTCTTCTTCTTCTTCTACAGCTTCTTCTTCTTCTTCTTCTTCTACAGCTTCTTCTTCTTCTTCTTCTTCTACAGCTTCTTCTTCTTCTTCTTCTTCTACAGCTTCTTCTTCTTCTTCTTCTACAGCTTCTTCTTCTTCTTCTTCTTCTACAGCTTCTTCTTCTTCTTCTACAGCTTCTTCTTCAGCTTCTTCTTCTTCAGCTTCTTCTTCAGCTTCTTCTTCTTCAGCTTCTTCTTCAGCTTCTTCTTCTTCAGCTTCTTCTTCTTCTTCAGCTTCTTCTTCTACAGCTTCTTCTTCTTCTACAGCTTCTTCTTCTTCTACAGCTTCTTCTTCTTCTACAGCTTCTTCTTCTTCTTCTTCTACAGCTTCTTCTTCTTCTTCTACAGCTTCTTCTTCTTCTTCTTCTACAGCTTCTTCTTCTTCTTCTTCTACAGCTTCTTCTTCTTCTTCTTCTACAGCTTCTTCTTCTTCTTCTTCTACAGCTTCTTCTTCTTCTTCTTCAGCTTCTTCTTCTTCTTCTTCTTCTTCTTCTTCTTCAGCTTCTTCTTCTTCTTCAGCTTCTTCTTCTTCTTCAGCTTCTTCTTCTTCTTCTTCTTCTACAGCTTCTTCTTCTTCTTCTTCTACAGCTTCTTCTTCTTCTTCTTCTACAGCTTCTTCTTCTTCTTCTTCTACAGCTTCTTCTTCTTCTTCTTCTACAGCTTCTTCTTCTTCTTCTTCTACAGCTTCTTCTTCTTCTTCTTCTACAGCTTCTTCTTCTTCTTCTTCTACAGCTTCTTCTTCTTCTTCTTCTACAGCTTCTTCTTCTTCTTCTTCTACAGCTTCTTCTTCTTCAGCTTCTTCTTCTTCAGCTTCTTCTTCTTCTTCAGCTTCTTCTTCTTCTTCAGCTTCTTCTTCTTCTTCAGCTTCTTCTTCTTCTACAGCTTCTTCTTCTTCTACAGCTTCTTCTTCTTCTACAGCTTCTTCTTCTTCTTCTTCTACAGCTTCTTCTTCTTCTACAGCTTCTTCTTCTTCTTCTTCTACAGCTTCTTCTTCTTCTTCTTCTACAGCTTCTTCTTCTTCTTCTTCTACAGCTTCTTCTTCTTCTTCTTCTACAGCTTCTTCTTCTTCTTCTTCTACAGCTTCTTCTTCTTCTTCTACAGCTTCTTCTTCTTCTTCTACAGCTTCTACAGCTTCTACAGCTTCTTCTTCTTCAGCTTCTTCTTCTTCTTCAGCTTCTTCTTCTTCTTCAGCTTCTTCTTCTTCTTCTTCTACAGCTTCTTCTTCTTCTTCTTCTACAGCTTCTTCTTCTTCTTCTTCTACAGCTTCTTCTTCTTCTTCTACAGCTTCTACAGCTTCTTCAGCTTCTTCTTCTTCAGCTTCTTCTTCTTCTTCAGCTTCTTCTTCTTCTTCAGCTTCTTCTTCTTCTACAGCTTCTTCTTCTTCTACAGCTTCTTCTTCTTCTTCTTCTACAGCTTCTTCTTCTTCTTCTTCTACAGCTTCTTCTTCTTCTTCTTCTACAGCTTCTTCTTCTTCTTCTTCTACAGCTTCTTCTTCTTCTTCTTCTACAGCTTCTTCTTCTTCTTCTTCTTCTTCTTCTTCTTCAGCTTCTTCTTCTTCTTCAGCTTCTTCTTCTTCTTCAGCTTCTTCTTCTTCTACAGCTTCTTCTTCTTCTTCTTCTTCTTCTTCTTCTACAGCTTCTTCTTCTTCTTCTTCTACAGCTTCTTCTTCTTCTTCTTCTACAGCTTCTTCTTCTTCTTCTTCTTCTACAGCTTCTTCTTCTACAGCTTCTTCTACAGCTTCTTCTTCTTCTTCTTCTTCTACAGCTTCTTCTTCTTCTTCTTCTACAGCTTCTTCTTCTTCTTCTTCTACAGCTTCTTCTTCTTCTTCTTCTACAGCTTCTTCTTCTACAGCTTCTTCTTCAGCTTCTTCTTCTTCTTCAGCTTCTTCTTCTTCTACAGCTTCTTCTTCTTCTACAGCTTCTTCTTCTTCTACAGCTTCTTCTTCTTCTTCTTCTACAGCTTCTTCTTCTTCTTCTTCTACAGCTTCTTCTTCTTCTTCTTCTACAGCTTCTTCTTCTTCTTCTTCTACAGCTTCTTCTTCTTCTTCAGCTTCTTCTTCTTCTACAGCTTCTTCTTCTTCTTCTTCTTCTACAGCTTCTTCTTCTTCTTCTTCTACAGCTTCTTCTTCTTCTACAGCTTCTTCTTCTTCTACAGCTTCTTCTTCTTCTTCTTCTACAGCTTCTTCTTCTTCTTCTTCTACAGCTTCTTCTTCTTCTTCTTCTTCTACAGCTTCTTCTTCTTCTTCTTCTACAGCTTCTTCTTCTTCTTCAGCTTCTTCTTCTTCTACAGCTTCTTCTTCTTCTACAGCTTCTTCTTCTTCTTCTTCTACAGCTTCTTCTTCTTCTTCTTCTACAGCTTCTTCTTCTTCTTCTTCTACAGCTTCTTCTTCTTCTTCTTCTACAGCTTCTTCTTCTTCTTCTTCTACAGCTTCTTCTTCTTCTTCTTCTACAGCTTCTTCTTCTTCAGCTTCTTCTTCTTCCTCTTCTACAGCTTCTTCTACAGCTTCTTCTTCTTCTACAGCTTCTTCTTCTTCCTCTTCTACAGCTTCTTCTTCTTCTTCTTCTTCTTCTACAGCTTCTTCTTCTTCTACAGCTTCTTCTTCTTCTTCTACAGCTTCTTCTTCTTCTTCTACAGCTTCTTCTTCTTCTTCTACAGCTTCTTCTTCTTCTACAGCTTCTTCTTCTTCTTCTACAGCTTCTTCTTCTTCTACAGCTTCTTCTTCTTCTACAGCTTCTTCTTCTACAGCTTCTTCTTCTTCTACAGCTTCTTCTTCTTCTACAGCTTCTTCTTCTTCTACAGCTTCTTCTTCTTCTTCTTCTTCTACAGCTTCTTCTTCTTCTTCTACAGCTTCTTCTTCTACAGCTTCTTCTTCTTCTTCTTCTTCTTCTTCTTCTTCTTCTTCTTCTTCTTCTACAGCTTCTTCTTCTTCTTCTTCTTCTTCTTCTACAGCTTCTTCTTCTTCTTCTACTTCTACTTCTTCTTATTCTTCTTCTTCTACAGCTTCTTCTTCTTCTTCTTCTTCTTCTTCTTCTTCTTCTACAGCTTCTTCTTCTTCTTCTTCTTCTTCTACAGCTTCTTCTTCTTCTTCTTCTTCTTCTACAGCTTCTTCTTCTTCTTCTTCTTCTTCTTCTTCTTCTTCTTCTTCTACAGCTTCTTCTTCTTCTTCTTCTTCTTCTTCTTCTACAGCTTCTTCTTCTTCTTCTTCTTCTTCTACAGCTTCTTCTTCTTCTTCTTCTTCTTCTTCTTCTACAGCTTCTTCTTCTTCTTCTTCTTCTTCTTCTTCTTCTACAGCTTCTTCTTCTTCTTCTTCTACAGCTTCTTCTTCTTCTTCTTCTACAGCTTCTTCTTCTTCTTCTTCTACAGCTTCTTCTTCTTCTTCTACAGCTTCTTCTTCTTCTTCTACAGCTTCTTCTTCTTCTTCTACAGCTTCTTCTTCTTCTTCTACAGCTTCTTCTTCAGCTTCTTCTTCAGCTTCTTCTTCATCTTCTACAGCTTCTTCTTCTTCTACAGCTTCTTCTTCTACAGCTTCTTCTTCTACAGCTTCTTCTTCTACAGCTTCTTCTTCTTCTTCTACAGCTTCTTCTTCTTCTTCTACAGCTTCTTCTTCTTCTTCTACAGCTTCTTCTTCTTCTTCTACAGCTTCTTCTTCTTCTTCTACAGCTTCTTCTTCTTCTTCTACAGCTTCTTCTTCTTCTTCTACAGCTTCTTCTTCTTCTTCTACAGCTTCTTCTTCTTCTTCTACAGCTTCTTCTTCTTCTTCTACAGCTTCTTCTTCTACAGCTTCTTCTTCTTCTTCTACAGCTTCTTCTTCTTCAGCTTCTTCTTCTACAGCTTCTTCTACAGCTTCTTCTTCTTCTTCTTCTTCTTCTTCTACAGCTTCTTCTTCTTCTTCTTCTTCTTCTTCTTCTACAGCTTCTTCTTCTTCTTCTTCTTCTTCTCCTTCTTCTTCTTCTTCTACAGCTTCTTCTTCTTCTTCTTCTTCTACAGCTTTTTCTTCTTCTTCTTCTTCTTCTTCTTCTACAGCTTTTTCTTCTTCTTCTTCTTCTTCTTCTACAGCTTTTTCTTCTTCTTCTTCTTCTTCTTCTTCTACAGCTTTTTCTTCTTCTTCTTCTTCTTCTTCTTCTACAGCTTTTTCTTCTTCTTCTTCTTCTTCTTCTACAGCTTTTTCTTCTTCTTCTTCTTCTTCTTCTACAGCTTTTTCTTCTTCTTCTTCTACAGCTTCTTCTTCTTCTTCTTCTACAGCTTCTTCTTCTTCTTCTTCTACAGCTTCTTCTTCTTCTTCTTCTACAGCTTCTTCTACAGCTTCTTCTTCTTCTACAGCTTCTTCTTCTTCTACAGCTTCTTCTTCTTCTACAGCTTCTTCTTCTTCTACAGCTTCTTCTACAGCTTCTTCTTCTACAGCTTCTTCTTCTACAGCTTCTTCTTCTACAGCTTCTTCTACAGCTTCTTCTTCTACAGCTTCTTCTTCTTCTTCTTCTACAGCTTCTTCTTCTTCTACAGCTTCTTCTTCTTCTACAGCTTCTTCTTCTTCTACAGCTTCTTCTTCTTCTACAGCTTCTTCTTCTTCTACAGCTTCTTCTTCTTCTACAGCTTCTTCTTCTTCTTCTACAGCTTCTTCTTCTACAGCTTCTTCTTCTTCAGCTTCTTCTTCAGCTTCTTCTTCTTCTTCTACAGCTTCTTCTTCTTCTTCTTCTTCTTCTTCTACAGCTTCTTCTTCTTCTTCTTCTTCTACAGCTTCTTCTTCTTCTTCTTCTTCTTCTTCTACAGCTTCTTCTTCTTCTACAGCTTCTTCTTCTTCTTCTTCTACAGCTTCTTCTTCTTCTACAGCTTCTTCTTCTTCTACAGCTTCTTCTTCTTCTTCTTCTTCTTCTTCTTCTTCTACAGCTTCTTCTTCTTCTTCTTCTGCTTCTTCTTCTGCTTCTTCTTCTTCTACAGCTTCTTCTTCTTCTTCAGCTTCTTCTTCTTCTACAGCTTCTTCTTCTTCTACAGCTTCTTCTTCTTCTACAGCTTCTTCTTCTTCTTCTTCTACAGCTTCTTCTTCTTCTTCTTCTACAGCTTCTTCTTCTTCTTCTTCTACAGCTTCTTCTTCTTCTTCTTCTACAGCTTCTTCTTCTTCTTCTTCTACAGCTTCTTCTTCTTCTTCTTCTTCTACAGCTTCTTCTTCTTCTTCTTCTTCTACAGCTTCTTCTTCTTCTTCTTCTTCTTCTACAGCTTCTTCTTCTTCTTCTTCTTCTACAGCTTCTTCTTCTTCTACAGCTTCTTCTTCTTCTTCTTCTACAGCTTCTTCTTCTACAGCTTCTTCTTCTTCTTCTTCTTCTACAGCTTCTTCTTCTTCTTCTTCTACAGCTTCTTCTTCTTCTTCTTCTACAGCTTCTTCTTCTACAGCTTCTTCTTCTTCTTCTTCTACAGCTTCTTCTTCTTCTTCTACAGCTTCTTCTTCTTCTTCTACAGCTTCTTCTTCTTCTTCTACAGCTTCTTCTTCTTCTTCTACAGCTTCTTCTTCTACAGCTTCTTCTTCTACAGCTTCTTCTTCTTCTACAGCTTCTTCTTCTTCTTCTTCTTCTACAGCTTCTTCTTCTTCTTCTTCTTCTACAGCTTCTTCTTCTTCTTCTTCTACAGCTTCTTCTTCTTCTTCTTCTTCTTCTACAGCTTCTTCTTCTTCTTCTTCTTCTACAGCTTCTTCTTCTTCTTCTTCTTCTACAGCTTCTTCTTCTACAGCTTCTTCTTCTTCTTCTTCTTCTACAGCTTCTTCTTCTTCTACAGCTTCTTCTTCTTCTACAGCTTCTTCTTCTTCTACAGCTTCTTCTACAGCTTCTTCTTCTTCTACAGCTTCTTCTTCTTCTACAGCTTCTTCTTCTTCTACAGCTTCTTCTTCTTCTACAGCTTCTTCTTCTTCTACAGCTTCTTCTTCTTCTACAGCTTCTTCTTCTTCTTCTTCTTCTACAGCTTCTTCTTCTTCTACAGCTTCTTCTTCAGCTTCTTCTTCTTCAGCTTCTTCTTCTTCAGCTTCTTCTTCTTCAGCTTCTTCTTCTTCAGCTTCTACAGCTTCTTCTTCAGCTTCTTCTTCTTCAGCTTCTTCTTCAGCTTCTTCTTCTTCAGCTTCTTCAGCTTCTTCTTCTTCTTCTTCTTCTTCAGCTTCTTCTTCTTCTTCTTCTACAGCTTCTTCTTCTTCTTCTACAGCTTCTTCTTCTTCTTCTACAGCTTCTTCTTCTTCTTCTTCTTCTTCTTCTTCTTCTACAGCTTCTTCTTCTTCTTCTTCTACAGCTTCTTCTTCTTCTTCTTCTTCTTCTTCTTCTACAGCTTCTTCTTCTTCTTCTTCTTCTTCTTCTTCTTCTTCTTCTTCTTCTTCTTCTTCTTCTAATACAGCTTCTTCTTCTTCTTCTTCTTCTAATACAGCTTCTTCTTCTTCTTCTTCTTCTACAGCTTCTTCTTCTTCTTCTTCTTCTTCTTCTTCTTCTTCTTCTTCTTCTTCTTCTACAGCTTCTTCTTCTTCTTCTTCTTCTTCTTCTTCTTCTTCTTCTTCTTCTTCTTCTACAGCTTCTTCTTCTTCTTCTTCTTCTTCTTCTTCTTCTTCTTCTTCTTCTTCTTCTTCTTCTTCTACAGCTTCTTCTTCTTCTTCTTCTTCTTCTTCTTCAGCTTCTTCTTCTTCTTCTACAGCTTCTTCTTCTTCTTCAGCTTCTTCTTCTTCTTCTACAGCTTCTTCTTCTACAGCTTCTTCTTCTACAGCTTCTTCTTCTTCTTCTTCTTCTTCTACAGCTTCTTCTACAGCTTCTTCTTCTTCTACAGCTTCTTCTACAGCTTCTTCTTCTTCTACAGCTTCTTCTTCTTCTTCTTCTTCTTCTACAGCTTCTTCTACAGCTTCTTCTTCTTCTACAGCTTCTTCTTCTTCTACAGCTTCTTCTTCTTCTTCTTCTACAGCTTCTTCTTCTTCTTCTTCTACAGCTTCTTCTTCTTCTACAGCTTCTTCTTCTTCTTCTTCTACAGCTTCTTCTTCTTCTTCTTCTACAGCTTCTTCTACAGCTTCTTCTTCTTCTTCTACAGCTTCTTCTTCTTCTTCTACAGCTTCTTCTTCTTCTTCTTCTACAGCTTCTTCTTCTTCTTCTTCTACAGCTTCTTCTTCTTCTTCTACAGCTTCTTCTTCTTCTTCTTCTACAGCTTCTTCTTCTTCTACAGCTTCTTCTACAGCTTCTTCTACAGCTTCTTCTACAGCTTCTTCTACAGCTTCTTCTTCTTCTTCTACAGCTTCTTCTACAGCTTCTTCTTCTTCTTCTTCTACAGCTTCTTCTACAGCTTCTTCTACAGCTTCTTCTTCTACAGCTTCTTCTACAGCTTCTTCTTCTACAGCTTCTTCTACAGCTTCTTCTTCTTCTTCTTCTACTTCTTCTTCTTCTACAGCTTCTTCTTCTACAGCTTCTTCTACAGCTTCTTCTACAGCTTCTTCTACATCTTCTTCTTCTTCTTCTTCTTCTTCTACAGCTTCTTCTACAGCTTCTTCTTCTTCTTCTACAGCTTCTTCTACAGCTTCTTCTACAGCTTCTTCTACAGCTTCTTCTACAGCTTCTTCTACATCTTCTTCTTCTTCTTCTTCTTCTTCTACAGCTTCTTCTACAGCTTCTTCTACATCTTCTTCTTCTTCTTCTTCTTCTACAGCTTCTTCTACAGCTTCTTCTTCTACAGCTTCTTCTACAGCTTCTTCTTCTACAGCTTCTTCTTCTTCTTCTTCTACAGCTTCTTCTTCTTCTTCTTCTACAGCTTCTTCTTCTTCTACAGCTTCTTCTTCTTCTTCTTCTACAGCTTCTTCTTCAGCTTCTTCTTCAGCTTCTTCTTCTTCAGCTTCTTCTTCTTCTTCAGCTTCTTCTTCTTCTTCAGCTTCTTCTTCTTCTACAGCTTCTTCTTCTTCTACAGCTTCTTCTTCTTCTACAGCTTCTTCTTCTTCTTCTTCTACAGCTTCTTCTTCTTCTACAGCTTCTTCTTCTTCTTCTTCTACAGCTTCTTCTTCTTCTTCTTCTACAGCTTCTTCTTCTTCTTCTTCTACAGCTTCTTCTTCTTCTTCTTCTACAGCTTCTTCTTCTTCTTCTTCTACAGCTTCTTCTTCTTCTTCTTCTACAGCTTCTTCTTCTTCTTCTACAGCTTCTACAGCTTCTACAGCTTCTTCTTCTTCAGCTTCTTCTTCTTCTTCAGCTTCTTCTTCTTCTTCAGCTTCTTCTTCTTCTTCAGCTTCTTCTTCTTCTTCTTCTACAGCTTCTTCTTCTTCTTCTTCTACAGCTTCTTCTTCTTCTTCTACAGCTTCTACAGCTTCTTCAGCTTCTTCTTCTTCAGCTTCTTCTTCTTCTTCAGCTTCTTCTTCTTCTACAGCTTCTTCTTCTTCTACAGCTTCTTCTTCTTCTTCTTCTACAGCTTCTTCTTCTTCTTCTTCTACAGCTTCTTCTTCTTCTTCTTCTACAGCTTCTTCTTCTTCTTCTTCTACAGCTTCTTCTTCTTCTTCTTCTACAGCTTCTTCTTCTTCTTCTTCTTCTTCTTCTTCTTCTTCAGCTTCTTCTTCTTCTTCAGCTTCTTCTTCTTCTTCAGCTTCTTCTTCTTCTACAGCTTCTTCTTCTTCTTCTTCTTCTTCTTCTTCTTCTTCTACAGCTTCTTCTTCTTCTTCTTCTACAGCTTCTTCTTCTTCTTCTACAGCTTCTTCTTCTTCTTCTTCTACAGCTTCTTCTTCTTCTTCTTCTTCTACAGCTTCTTCTTCTTCTTCTTCTTCTACAGCTTCTTCTTCTACAGCTTCTTCTACAGCTTCTTCTTCTTCTTCTTCTTCTACAGCTTCTTCTTCTTCTTCTTCTACAGCTTCTTCTTCTTCTTCTTCTACAGCTTCTTCTTCTTCTTCTTCTACAGCTTCTTCTTCTACAGCTTCTTCTTCAGCTTCTTCTTCTTCTTCAGCTTCTTCTTCTTCTACAGCTTCTTCTTCTTCTACAGCTTCTTCTTCTTCTACAGCTTCTTCTTCTTCTACAGCTTCTTCTTCTTCTTCTTCTACAGCTTCTTCTTCTTCTTCTTCTACAGCTTCTTCTTCTTCTTCAGCTTCTTCTTCTTCTACAGCTTCTTCTTCTTCTTCTTCTTCTACAGCTTCTTCTTCTTCTTCTTCTACAGCTTCTTCTTCTTCTACAGCTTCTTCTTCTTCTACAGCTTCTTCTTCTTCTTCTTCTACAGCTTCTTCTTCTTCTTCTTCTACAGCTGCTTCTTCTTCTTCTTCTTCTTCTACAGCTTCTTCTTCTTCTTCTTCTACAGCTTCTTCTTCTTCTTCAGCTTCTTCTTCTTCTACAGCTTCTTCTTCTTCTACAGCTTCTTCTTCTTCTTCTTCTACAGCTTCTTCTTCTTCTTCTTCTACAGCTTCTTCTTCTTCTTCTTCTACAGCTTCTTCTTCTTCTTCTTCTACAGCTTCTTCTTCTTCTTCTTCTACAGCTTCTTCTTCTTCTTCTTCTACAGCTTCTTCTTCTTCAGCTTCTTCTTCTTCCTCTTCTACAGCTTCTTCTACAGCTTCTTCTTCTTCTACAGCTTCTTCTTCTTCCTCTTCTACAGCTTCTTCTTCTTCTTCTTCTACAGCTTCTTCTTCTTCTTCTACAGCTTCTTCTTCTTCTTCTACAGCTTCTTCTTCTTCTTCTTCTACAGCTTCTTCTTCTTCTTCTACAGCTTCTTCTTCTTCTTCTACAGCTTCTTCTTCTTCTTCTACAGCTTCTTCTTCTTCTTCTACAGCTTCTTCTTCTTCTACAGCTTCTTCTTCTTCTACAGCTTCTTCTTCTACAGCTTCTTCTTCTTCTACAGCTTCTTCTTCTTCTACAGCTTCTTCTTCTTCTACAGCTTCTTCTTCTTCTACAGCTTCTTCTTCTTCTTCTACAGCTTCTTCTTCTACAGCTTCTTCTTCTTCTTCTTCTTCTTCTTCTTCTTCTTCTTCTTCTTCTTCTACAGCTTCTTCTTCTTCTTCTTCTTCTACAGCTTCTTCTTCTTCTTCTACTTCTACTTCTTCTTATTCTTCTTCTTCTACAGCTTCTTCTTCTTCTTCTTCTTCTTCTACAGCTTCTTCTTCTTCTTCTTCTTCTTCTTCTTCTACAGCTTCTTCTTCTTCTTCTTCTTCTTCTTCTTCTTCTACAGCTTCTTCTTCTTCTTCTTCTTCTTCTTCTTCTTCTTCTACAGCTTCTTCTTCTTCTTCTTCTTCTTCTTCTTCTTCTACAGCTTCTTCTTCTTCTTCTTCTTCTTCTTCTTCTTCTACAGCTTCTTCTTCTTCTTCTTCTTCTTCTTCTTCTACAGCTTCTTCTTCTTCTTCTTCTACAGCTTCTTCTTCTTCTTCTTCTACAGCTTCTTCTTCTTCTTCTACAGCTTCTTCTTCTTCTTCTACAGCTTCTTCTTCTTCTTCTACAGCTTCTTCTTCTTCTTCTACAGCTTCTTCTTCAGCTTCTTCTTCTTCTTCTACAGCTTCTTCTTCAGCTTCTTCTTCATCTTCTACAGCTTCTTCTTCTTCTACAGCTTCTTCTTCTACAGCTTCTTCTTCTACAGCTTCTTCTTCTTCTTCTACAGCTTCTTCTTCTTCTTCTACAGCTTCTTCTTCTTCTTCTACAGCTTCTTCTTCTTCTTCTACAGCTTCTTCTTCTTCTTCTACAGCTTCTTCTTCTTCTTCTACAGCTTCTTCTTCTTCTTCTACAGCTTCTTCTTCTTCTTCTACAGCTTCTTCTTCTTCTTCTACAGCTTCTTCTTCTTCTTCTACAGCTTCTTCTTCTTCTTCTACAGCTTCTTCTTCTACAGCTTCTTCTTCTTCTTCTACAGCTTCTTCTTCTTCAGCTTCTTCTTCTACAGCTTCTTCTACAGCTTCTTCTTCTTCTTCTTCTTCTACAGCTTCTTCTTCTTCAGCTTCTTCTTCTACAGCTTCTTCTACAGCTTCTTCTTCTTCTTCTTCTTCTCCTTCTTCTTCTTCTTCTTCTTCTTCTTCTACAGCTTCTTCTTCTTCTTCTTCTTCTTCTTCTTCTTCTCCTTCTTCTTCTTCTTCTACAGCTTCTTCTACAGCTTCTTCTTCTTCTTCTTCTTCTACAGCTTTTTCTTCTTCTTCTTCTTCTTCTTCTACAGCTTTTTCTTCTTCTTCTTCTTCTTCTTCTACAGCTTTTTCTTCTTCTTCTTCTTCTTCTTCTTCTACAGCTTTTTCTTCTTCTTCTTCTTCTTCTTCTTCTACAGCTTTTTCTTCTTCTTCTTCTTCTTCTTCTTCTACAGCTTTTTCTTCTTCTTCTTCTTCTTCTTCTTCTACAGCTTTTTCTTCTTCTTCTTCTTCTTCTTCTACAGCTTTTTCTTCTTCTTCTTCTACAGCTTCTTCTTCTTCTTCTTCTTCTACAGCTTCTTCTTCTTCTTCTTCTACAGCTTCTTCTTCTTCTTCTTCTACAGCTTCTTCTACAGCTTCTTCTTCTTCTACAGCTTCTTCTTCTTCTACAGCTTCTTCTTCTTCTACAGCTTCTTCTTCTTCTACAGCTTCTTCTTCTTCTACAGCTTCTTCTACAGCTTCTTCTTCTACAGCTTCTTCTACAGCTTCTTCTTCTACAGCTTCTTCTACAGCTTCTTCTTCTACAGCTTCTTCTACAGCTTCTTCTTCTACAGCTTCTTCTTCTTCTACAGCTTCTTCTTCTTCTACAGCTTCTTCTTCTTCTACAGCTTCTTCTTCTTCTACAGCTTCTTCTTCTTCTACAGCTTCTTCTTCTTCTACAGCTTCTTCTTCTTCTTCTACAGCTTCTTCTTCTACAGCTTCTTCTTCTTCAGCTTCTTCTTCAGCTTCTTCTTCTTCTACAGCTTCTTCTTCTTCTTCTTCTTCTTCTTCTACAGCTTCTTCTTCTTCTTCTTCTTCTACAGCTTCTTCTTCTTCTTCTTCTTCTTCTTCTACAGCTTCTTCTTCTTCTACAGCTTCTTCTTCTTCTACAGCTTCTTCTTCTTCTACAGCTTCTTCTTCTTCTTCTTCTTCTTCTTCTTCTTCTTCTTCTACAGCTTCTTCTTCTTCTTCTTCT
>NW_028320187.1:35000-147500 GCF_062004578.1 Staurois parvus
TTCTACAGCTTCTTCTTCTTCTTCAGCTTCTTCTGCTTCTTCTACAGCTTCTTCTTCTGCTTCTTCTACAGCTTCTTCTTCTTCTTCAGCTTCTTCAGCTTCTTCTTCTTCTTCAGCTTCTTCAGCTTCTTTTTCTTCTGCTTCTTCAGCTTCTTCTGCATCTTCCTCTTCAGCTTCTTCAGCTTCTTCTTCTTCTTCTACAGCTTCTTCTTCTTCTTCTTCTTCTACAGCTTCTTCTTCTTCTACTGCTTCTTCTTCTTTTACTGCTTCTTCTTCTTTTACTGCTTCTTCTTCTTTTACTGCTTCTTCTTCTTCTACAGCTTCTTCTTCTTCTGCTTCTTCTTCTGCTTCTTCTTCTTCTTCTGCTTCTTCTTCTTCTTCTGCTTTTTCAGCTTCTTCTTCTACGGCTTCTACTTCTTCTACGGCTTCTACTTCTTCTACGGCTTCTTCTTCTTCTACGGCTTCTTCTTCTTCTACGGCTTCTTCTTCTTCTACGGCTTCTTCTTCTTCTTCTACGGCTTCTTCTTCTTCTTCTACGGCTTCTTCTTCTTCTTCTTCTACAGCTTCTTCTTCTTCTTCTTCTACAGCTTCTTCTTCTTCTTCTTCTACAGCTTCTTCTTCTTCTTCTTCTACAGCTTCTTCTTCTTCTACAGCTTCTTCTTCTTCTTCTTCTTCTTCTTCTTCTTCTACAGCTTCTTCTTCTTCTTCTTCTTCTACAGCTTCTTCTTCTTCTACAGCTTCTTCTTCTTCTTCTTCTTCTTCTTCTGCTTCTGCTTCTTCTTCTGCTTCTTCTTCTTCTTCTGCTTCTTCTTCTACAGCTTCTGCTTCTTCTTCTTCAGCTTCTTCTTCTTCTTCTTCAGCTTCTGCTTCTTCTTCTTCTTCTACAGCTTCTGCTTCTTCTTCTTCTTCTACAGCTTCTGCTTCTTCTTCTTCTTCTACAGCTTCTGCTTCTTCTTCTTCTTCTACAGCTTCTGCTTCTTCTTCTTCTTCTACAGCTTCTGCTTCTTCTTCTTCTTCTACAGCTTCTGCTTCTTCTTCTTCTACAGCTTCAGCTTCTGCTTCTTCTACAGCTTCTTCTTCTTCTTCTACAGCTTCTTCTACAGCTTCTTCTTCTTCTTCTACAGCTTCTTCTTCTACAGCTTCTTCTTCTTCTACAGCTTCTTCTTCTTCTTCTACAGCTTCTTCTTCTTCTACAGCTTCTTCTACAGCTTCTTCTTCTTCTTCTTCTTCTTCTTCTTCTTCTACAGCTTCTTCTTCTACAGCTTCTTCTTCTACAGCTTCTTCTTCTACAGCTTCTTCTTCTACAGCTACTTCTTCTTCTTCTACAGCTTCTTCTTCAGCTTCTTCTTCTACAGCTTCTTCTTCTTCTTCTACAGCTTCTTCTTCAGCTTCTTCTTCTTCTTCTTCTTCTTCAGCTTCTTCTGCTTCTTCTACAGCTTCTTCTTCTGCTTCTTCTACAGCTTCTACAGCTTCTTCAGCTTCTTCTTCTTCTTCTTCTTCTTCAGCTTCAGTTTCTTCTTCTTCTTCAGCTTCTTCTTCTTCTACAGCTTCTTCTTCAGCTTCTTCTTCTTCTTCTTCTTCTTCTTCTTCTACAGCTTCTTCTTCTTCTACAGCTTCTTCTTCTTCTACAGCTTCTTCTTCTTCTACAGCTTCTTATTCTTCTACAGCTTCTACAGCTTCTTCTACAGCTTCTTCTTCTTCTTCTACAGCTTCTTCTTCTTCTTCTACTGCTTCTTCTTCTTCTTCTTCTACAGCTTCTGCTTCTTCTTCTACAGCTTCTGCTTCTTCTTCTACAGCTTCTGCTTCTTCTTCTTCTACAGCTTCTGCTTCTTCTTCTTCAGCTTCTTCTTCTTCTTCTTCAGCTTCTTCTTCTTCTTCTTCTACAGCTTCTGCTTCTTCTTCTACTGCTTCTTCTTCTTCTTCTTCTACAGCTTCTTCTTCTTCTTCTTCTACAGCTTCTTCTTCTTCTTCTTCTACAGCTTCTTCTTCTTCTACAGCTTCTTCTTCTTCTACAGCTTCTTCTTCTTCTACAGCTTCTTCTTCTTCTACAGCTTCTTCTTCTTCTACAGCTTCTTCTTCTTCTTCTTCTACAGCTTCTTCTTCTTCTACAGCTTCTTCTTCTTCTACAGCTTCTTCTTCTTCTTCTTCTTCTACAGCTTCTTCTTCTTCTACAGCTTCTTCTTCTTCTTCTACAGCTTCTTCTTCTTCTTCTACTGCTTCTTCTACAGCTTCTTCTTCTTCTTCTACAGCTTCTTCTTCTTCTTCTTCTTCTTCTACAGCTTCTTCTTCTTCTTCTTCTACAGCTTCTTCTTCTTCTTCTTCTACAGCTTCTGCTTCTTCTTCTTCTACAGCTTCTGCTTCTTCTTCTTCTACAGCTTCTTCTTCTTCTACAGCTTCTTCTTCTTCTACAGCTTCTTCTTCTTCTACAGCTTCTTCTTCTTCTTCTTCTACAGCTTCTTCTTCTACAGCTTCTTCTTCTTCTACAGCTTCTTCTTCTTCTACAGCTTCTTCTTCTTCTACAGCTTCTTCTTCTTCTTCTACAGCTTCTTCTTCTTCTTCTTCAGCTTCTTCTTCTTCTTCTTCAGCTTCTTCTTCTTCTTCTTCAGCTTCTTCTTCTTCTTCTTCTTCTTCTTCTTCTTCAGCTTCTTCTTCTTCTTCTACAGCTTCTTCTTCTTCTTCTACAGCTTCTTCTTCTTCTTCTACAGCTTCTACAGCTTCTTCTTCTTCTACAGCTTCTTCTTCTTCTACAGCTTCTTCTTCAGCTTCTTCTTCTTCAGCTTCTTCTTCTTCTTCTACAGCTTCTTCTTCTTCTTCTTCTTCTACAGCTTCTTCTTCTTCTTCTTCTTCTTCTGCAGCTTCTTCTTCTTCTTCTTCATCTTCTACAGCTTCTTCTTCTTCTTCTTCTTCTACAGCTTCTTCTTCTTCTTCTTCTTCTACAGCTTCTTCTTCTTCTACTGCTTCTTCTTCTTCTACTGCTTCTTCTTCTTCTACTGCTTCTTCTTCTTCTTCTACAGCTTCTTCTTCTTCTGCTTCTTCTTCTTCTACTGCTTCTTCTTCTTCTACAGCTTCTTCTTCTTCTACTGCTTCTTCTTCTTCTTCTACTGCTTCTTCTTCTTCTACTGCTTCTTCTTCTACAGCTTCTTCTACTGCTTCTTCTTCTGCTTCTACTGCTTCTTCTGCTTCTACTGCTTCTTCTTCTTCTTCTACTGCTTCTTCTTCTGCTTCTACTGCTTCTTCTTCTGCTTCTACTGCTTCTTCTTCTACTGCTTCTTCTTCTTCTTCTACTGCTTCTTCTTCTGCTTCTACTGCTTCTTCTTCTGCTTCTACTGCTTCTTCTTCTTCTTCTACTGCTTCTTCTTCTTCTTCTACTGCTTCTTCTTCTTCTTCTACTGCTTCTTCTTCTTCTTCTACTGCTGCTTCTTCTTCTTCTACTGCTGCTTCTTCTTCTTCTACTGCTTCTTCTTCTTCTTCTTCTACTGCTTCTTCTTCTTCTTCTTCTACTGCTTCTTCTTCTTCTTCTTCTACTGCTTCTTCTTCTTCTTCTTCTACTGCTTCTTCTTCTTCTTCTTCTACTGCTTCTTCTACTGCTTCTTCTTCTACAGCTTCTTCTACAGCTTCTTCTACTGCTTCTTCTTCTACAGCTTCTACAGCTTCTTCTTCTACAGCTTCTACAGCTTCTTCTTCTACAGCTTCTACAGCTTCTTCTTCTACAGCTTCTTCTTCTTCTTCTTCTACAGCTTCTACAGCTTCTTCTTCTTCTACAGCTTCTTCTTCTTCTACAGCTTCTTCTTCTGCTTCTTCTACAGCTTCTTCTTCTTCAGCTTCTTCTGCTTCTTCTACAGCTTCTTCTTCTGCTTCTTCTACAGCTTCTTCTTCTTCTTCTTCAGCTTCTTCTTCTTCTGCTTCTTCAGCTTCTTCAGCATCTTCCTCTTCAGCTTCTTCAGCTTCTTCTTCTTCTTCTACAGCTTCTTCTTCTTCTTCTTCTACAGCTTCTTCTTCTTCTACTGCTTCTTCTTCTTTTACTGCTTCTTCTTTTACTGCTTCTTCTTCTTCTACTGCTTCTTCTTGTTCTTCTGCTTCTTCTTCTTCTTCTGCTTCTTCTTCTTCTTCTTCTGCTTCTTCTTCTTCTTCTGCTTCTTCAGCTTCTTCTTCTACAGCTTCTACTTCTTCTACGGCTTCTACTTCTTCTACGGCTTCTTCTTCTTCTACAGCTTCTTCTTCTTCTTCTACAGCTTCTTCTTCTTCTTCTACAGCTTCTTCTTCTTCTTCTTCTTCTTCTTCTTCTGCTTCTTCTGCTTCTTCTTCTTCAGCTTCTTTTTCTTCTACAGCTTCTTCTTCTTCTACAGCTTCTTCTTCTACAGCTTCTTCTTCTTCTTCTTCTACAGCTTCTTCTTCTTCTTCTTCTACAGCTTCTTCTGCTTCTTCTTCTTCTGCTTCTTCTTCTTCTGCTTCTTCTTCTTCTGCTTCTTCAGCTTCTTCTACAGCTTCTTCTTCTTCTACTGCTTCTTCTTTTTCTACTGCTGTCTTGGAAATTCGCTTTAACGAATTTCTCCTTACCGTGAGTACTCGCAGTTGGATGCGCAGAAATCCCCCATAAAGCTGTGTGAATCTCGCTTACCACGACTGCAGCCAAACTACACGATTCCTGCCCATCCAAATACTTTGGTCCTGTTGATTTGTAGGTGATGGAGCTCCGTTACCCTAGAATGATCACACGACACTCTAAGGCTGGTTGCAATCCACATAAGGGCTGATTTTAGGCTCAGCTCTCTGTTTTATTAAGAATACACACATGCCCCCCACATGAATAAAGTCAATCCCTCCCACCGAACAATACAATGGGGATTGCCTATACAGAAGATGTACATTCCAATTGGAGCATAGCCTTTGCTATTATCTATCACTGGTCCTCCCCCATGAACCTTCTGAGGTCAGCAGACTTCCTCCCCTTCCCCCCTATGAGCCATCTGAGGTCATATTTCCTGTCCTACTAGCTTCTATTGGTATGTAAAATTCTCTGCACAAGCACTCCCTAAAAATATCAGTCTGTACCTGGATGGGCCCGATACGATCTTTATTAAAACACATCCATCCAAGATACAGTTTCAAGTTGGTAATGGGTTGTAAGATATGCATAAGCCTACACGTGGAGTTCACACCGCTTGCGCATTGCGTTATGAAGCCCACGTGGTACCATGCTGCTGATATGTGGATACAGGCCCACGGTCTACTGACAGCAGCATTCGCATGGAATGCCGTGGTGGTATACACGCCGGTCTATAAGCGCAGATCTGCCATCTCATCCATTACCAAGCCGAGTACTGTAATACATACATTGTACATGCGCATGGCCCAATTGCAGCCTTCAGAGCTTTAATTAAGCCACACGAGAGACATATGAATAACACGAATACATGACACATTTAAAGTTCGACCAACAATACAAAATTTCCATGACACTGCTTCTTCTTCTTCTTCTTCTACTGCTTCTTCTTCTTCTTCTACTGCTTCTTCTTCTTCTTCTTCTACTGCTTCTTCTACAGCTTCTTCTTCTTCTGCTTCAGCTTCTTCTTCTTCTTCTTCTGCTTCAGCTTCTTCTTCTTCAGCTTCTTCTTCTTCAGCTTCAGCTTCTTCTTCTTCTTCTTCTACAGCTTCTTCTTCTACAGCTTCTTCTTCTACAGCTTCTTCTTCTACAGCTTCTTCTTCTACAGCTTCTTCTTCTACAGCTTCTTCTTCTACAGCTTCTTCTTCTACAGCTTCTTCTTCTTCTTCACGAATACATGACACATTTAAAGTTCGACCAACAATACAAAATTTCCATGACATTCCCTCCTGTTTTATCATATTCTCCTCGTGTCCCTTCTTGATCTTCTTCAGCTTGATGGGTGTAGTCTCAAACTTCAAAGAGTTCCTGTAGTTGTCCCTGAGAATAAAGCTCCACGGGGTACCTGAAACAACAAGACCCGACGCAGACTCGACGCAAACAGGCTTGATTGAAGCGATGATCCTCAAGAGCGTTGGAACCTTCACTACAGGAAGGCTCTTGCAAAAACCACAAACAGACTTGTGGTATGAATAAAGCTTGTGATCCCACGGTGGTCTGGGGAGATCCAGCAACAGATTCTCAAATTGCCCCTGCAGACGGGGCCACACAAGGCTGGTCTCGACCCAGACAGTTTTCCAAATCGCAGACACAAACCATGATGAGGCTTGAAGCTTGCTTGAAGGTCTTGGAGAATGTGGTCTTCAGAGAGATAAATTAGAGGGAAGCCAGGACGTAATCTGTAGAGAAGGTGGATGGTTGGTGAGGTCTTCCTCCGATCAGTGGTTGGAGTGGGATCCCAGGAGCGGGCATGGAGATGTGGTCGTCTGCCCGAGCTTGGTTTACACGGTCGATGAGGCAACAGGAACATCTCACCGCGGCATATAAAAGGCAGATGAAAAAGAGAAGCATCAGGATATACACTCCCACTTCCTTCAACCAAGATCCGATGGAGAACAGGAAATCTCCCAATCCTCCCAAACCCTTGAACGGATTCCAACCCTCACTAGCTATAGCTCTAGCTTTTCCCTGTAGTTCACTAACTTTGTCCATATGGGCCTGGACCTTGTCATCGGTGTCTTCTATCCAAGTACAACAATCCTCTCCGATGAACTCACAGAACCCCCCTTTGGCGGCTAAAAGATAATCGAGGGCCATCTTCTCCTGAAGCACTAAAATTCCCATCTGCCGTTGTTCTTGGGCAATTTCTCTGACAGCCTCTACGGTCTCGTTAAACATACTATCCACGATGACAGAAAAATTGTTCAGGCGCTTCATAAGTTCTATTCCCCATCCTGTCCATGAGGGGAACCAAGCCCATGCTTGGTCGCCCTCAGAGAACAGTTCCCTGCGAACTCTCCCTGCCATCCTTACCTTCTTGTGGACCATCAACTCTTCATGGTCCATCACTACATAGGATGCGGGGACTAGCTTTATGAGGGCACACGAACCTTTCGCGTTCTGGGGAAATGTTCTATAGGCTGCCGAACCACACAGAAAATAGTATGGACCTGTCAGAGCAGAGCAGGAAGAGTTCCTCGTTCGGCCTCTGGCACTGAGCAATAGTTGCACAGACTGGGGGATTGCTCCCTCAGTCTGCACATCACATCCGTCCTTCCAACACACGTGGTCTGGTCGGTCAGTGTGGTTACTCAGAAGGGAAGTCTGGTTAGTCAGATTGACAGTTATACCTCCCTCGCAGATGGTAGTCCCAACAAACTTGTTACCTGTGCCAAAGCTGATGTTAAAGCACACCTGAGGGCTGCCTAGCTGCCCAGTTACCCATAATGGACTGGTGAGGGCCCTACAGGAGCTAGAGCTAATATTGGTGCTGAAACTGATGTTACCTGCTAAAAATGTGTCATTAAGTTCTACCGACAAATGTCTACGTGGGGGCTGACCAGGGGTCCCTTGCTTTTTCATGCCGACGCGGATGTCATATAGGGCATGAACAGCGGCCATTGCGGACATGTGATGACTGGGTGGGGGCTTAGAGCATACCCAACAGTTGGTTTTGTTGGCGGTTCTGGCTAAACGTAGGTGCATTTTAAATAAAAGGTTGGGGTATCTGCCGTCTTTTCCTCCGTTCACACACATGTAAGACATACAAACAAAAAGAAAAAGGAAAATGACACCCCTCATTCTCTGGTGTAGCTGAGAAGCTTCTTGCAGTGGCTTGCGTGCACCCAGTTGTCTCGTCCCTCGAGCTTGAGTGAGGTAGGTGTCGTCAGCTGGACTTGGTATGGTCCGGTGAACCGTGGCTCGAGTCCGGTTCTTTGATGTTTCTTTAGGACGACCCAATCACCTGGCTCAATAGAAAGAACACCTGTTATTGTATTTGGATCGGGGAGCGATTCGCGAACCCGATGGTGTATCTTCTGCAGCTCCCGTTGCAGAGATTGCACATAACCTGTAAGCTGTGAATGCAAAGACAACAACTGTTGAGGAAAGTACAACCCTGTTTTGGGAGGTCCCCCAAACAACACCTCGTAGGGTGACAGCCCATGTGGTTGCCGAGGGGCATTCCGGATGGAATAGGGGGCAATGGGGAGACACTCAGGCCAAGGTTTTTGGGTATCGGAAGACGTTCAACCTTACCGCTACTCTCGGGGTGATATGGGGTGTGTCGCCGCTGACTCCAGTTCCACCAAAGAAATGCAGTCGTGTCCTTTGGAAGAGAGATTAGTAGTGGACAAAGAAGACATGTTAGCAGAAGAGGTGTTAGTATTGTTAGTCGTGTTGCAAAATTCAGCACTGTCATTGCTGTCCTCCCCCCCCTTCTCATCTTCCGACACAGGAAGAAGAGAAGCTGGGTTAAGAATAGTGCATCGTTTGATAGTGAGGTTAGTAGGGGTTAGGAGGGCTTTCCCCTGAGAGGGGTACCTTGCCTTGGATGTCCTGTTTTCTCAGGACCGTTCTTGCTGCACCGGTGTCAGTGAGGCAAGGGAGGGGATATTTTAATTCCTCTAGAAAAAGATGGATCTGGGCCGACACCGATTTGTCAACTTCCTATGAGAATTCATAGGAGTTACTTACCATGGTGGTCATAGGGGCGGAGGACTCATCAGGAATGAACTGCCACCGACCTTTAGGTAATTGGGGACAGCTCCTCCTCATGTGCCCCGTTTGGTGGCACTGGAAGCACCTGGGTGGGGGCCTATCCTTCCTGTGACCCAGATCCCTTGGTTTTTCGTGTGGGGTCTGGGACATAAGAACTTTGGCCTTGTCTTGTTTTCTTCTATCCATTTCCCTCTCTATTGCCGCAAGAGTGGAAAGGATAGCAGGGATAGACATCTCATTATATTCGGGTCGGGCCAGAACCAGCCTTTCCCGAATTTTAATATTGATGCCTTCCAAAAATTTGGCCCGCAACAGAATGTGCGTCGCGGTCACCTTTACCCCTTCAGTTGGAGCATCAGGTCCAACTTCCAGATCTGCATCCAGTGCCGTCTGCTTGAGACGGCGCCAGAAGCAGGCGCTTTCCTCATTAGGACCCTGGGTGAGCTTCATCATGTCCGTAGTAGAGGTAGCACCATACATTTCTGGAAGCTTTGCCTTTAGCTGTGTACAGAACTCTTTGCCCCCTGAAGTCATCTCCTCATGCGTGGTTATAGAGCACCCTGCAATCACTGTACTGGCCACTTCCATGCCCACCTTTGCCCGTAGGATCTGTGCACAATCTGACCCGCTCATACCATAGCTGAACTGGTTTTGTCCAAACATTCGAGCAAATCCTCTCGGATTGACTCGATAGTCCGGGAGCTCAGCCAGAATAGTGCGGATCTCTGCCGGGGTGAAGGGGACATGCCAAACTACCCGTTCCCCTAAAGTCCGTTCCCCCCGTGCATTGGGAGGACCTTCAAATTGCTGCACCCTGACTGGATAGGCCTCGGTCCGGGAAGAGTGCAAGGGCTGACCCAGCATCATCGGTGGGCTTAGATTAACCACCTCGCTTACTGCACCTTCAGGTTTGAGGTCCCTCAGATCAGGGTATAGCTGGGGGGCAGGGGTCTGATCAGTGGTTCGTAGCGCTTTGATGCAATCCGCCCTGTTTTTTAACCGGGTGTCTATTCCCCTTGATTCACAGATAGTCTGCAAATCGGTTGTTGAGTAGGCTTCATAGTTGGAAACAGAAGGAGCTGGGGTGAAGCAGGAAGAAAGGAGAGGTAGAGGTAGAGGCTGAGGCATAGAGACAGAAGACACAGAAGGTACATCAAGAGTGACGTCACTAACAGAAGAGACAGGTGCAGTTATACTTATCTCAGCCACTGTTGGTTGTTGGGGAACCCCAGCAGACCCTGATCCTGCCTGCCTTAGTAGAGTCAGCCCTGAAAGAGCTTCTTCCACCTCTGACACTGGATCCTCCTGTTTTATTCCCTCTGGAGGCCAGGTATACATCACCTGGTTCTTCCGGACAGACACCAGTTTATGTATGCCCTGCCTCCCTAATTGGATTGACCTGTGAAGCCATAGCTGTGCGATCTCTAGTTCTGACGCCTGCATCCGTGGTTCAAATTCAGAGATGAATTTTTCCCACCTCCATGCGTCAAATGTACCTTCCCGGGGAATTTCCCATCTGGTACCCTTCGACCATTTATTCCACCTTTTGAGGGGTTCTGTAGACTTCCCCCCCAAACTCACCTTCATCAGTTGTGCAGCTGTCCTTACCCTGAAGAGGGCTGCTTCCCCCTCTCTCTTCATGGACTGACTACTGCCCATCGTGACTAGTCACTGGTATATATCCCGCGTCCGGGTACCTGTTTACCCCCTGGAGCACTCGGTGGGATCCTACCGAGAGGCCTGATTCCACCACTTTCCCAGCACAGCGTAATTTATGTGATACTTATCGATCACCCGAAGCGCATCAAGTGGCGGTCAGACTGAGAGCACACCTCCCACTCCCACAGCGTAATTTGTGTGATCCTGACCACCCGAAGTGTTTGTGGTGACCAGGCTAATACTTCCCTGGACCGCCCACTCGCACAGCGTAATTTATGTGGTTCTCATCACCCACTGTGTTTGGCAGGCCACACCGCACAATGATGAAAGTGGCTTTTCTCTCCCTGCACACAGAAGCTAACACAAGTCAAAACAAAAAGAGGGGTTCTTGGATGTTACTTAGGGGTCACTGGTTGGGCAGAAACCTGCTAACTGACCTTTAGGAAATTTGTGTAAAGAAAAAAACTTTCCTAATACACACAGAAAAACCCTTTTTCAACCTGAAAAACTGTTAAAAAGGACAAAGTGGATCCTTATGAAAAACACGGGACGTTTCACAGTAAAACAATTACACAGAGGTAAACCGAAAAACTGCGCCAAAAGTAACCTTGTTGCTGACTCAAAAATCACTCCTATCAGCACCGCTAACCGATCCACGTTATACACGCAATCTTTACTGCAACCACCTAGAACCGTTTACACAAAAAGTCTGCTGGACGTGAAACACGCGACACAGCAGCTTAAAACAAACCCGCTTTACAATAAGGAACTACTTTTAACAGGAAAAACACAAGAAAAACATAATCACTATACAAGAAATCTATGTGCAAAAACCCAGACTACACCGCGCTCATTAAATGTGGAACACGTGAAGGGAAAACTCGCTTAATACACTTTAAATTGGCTGGCAATACGCAAATTTAAAGCTAAAAGCAAACAAATGAAACTGTAAAAAATTTGGATTAAAAACACAATATGGGTCAAATGCATATAGGAAACTTCATGCACATTGCATAGAGATTACTGCACATTTGGTAGCCAACAAAATGGCCACCAAACAAGGAAAGCACATGGTAGCCAACAAAATGGCCACCAAACAAAAAGAGTCCATGTGGTTAGTCAAGAAGATGACCCCCCACAGAGGAGCACATGGCAGATACTAGAATGACCCCCCACAGGGAAACACATGGTAGACTCTAGCCTCAAAATTGCCTCTTACATAAAACAGACTTTTAGACAGAACATACACTGGACAATTACACAACAATATGAAGCACACATACAACACAATTTGGGCACAATCACAGAACGGACATAAAACACCAACATATCACACTAACATGCACATGTAACAGAAAGGACCCCCTGCTGCATGCTTGCTGGGAGCAGTAGTACCACAAAACATTGTACAGATCACATACACACAGAGATCTTACAACAGTTAACAATTAACCTAAGCCTTTCAGCACTGTAATAATTACCTCACGTGGAGGGGGGTAAAGCAATCACCACAGTACCTACAGCCCACAAATACTTACCTAACACTATGCAACAACTTTTACCCACTAAAACATATACCCGTTTAATTTTTGGTTGGAAGATTTTTAAACTTGACTAAATCCAGCCAACCAAACCCACCCCCCTGCTGCTCTCAGCAGAGACAAACCCTCGTCTTTTCACCCACAAATCAAGAGTTTAGGACAAAAAATGAGGTCCTTGTTAAGCGGTATTTCTTGTTAGCTAACAGAGAGCGAAATCAGCCACACGAACACGCAAAAAGCGATCCTCTTAATGGCAGAGAGACCTGAAATGTGCCGGCATACTTTTTGCTAGTTCATGATGGCCATTCCCCCCTCGTTCTAGGTTAGCTACGCAAGAATACGCGTTAGTATCCACCAGGCTCGCCAAACTGTCTTGGAAATTCGCTTTAACGAATTTCTCCTTACCGTGAGTACTCGCAGTTGGATGCGCAGAAATCCCCCATAAAGCTGTGTGAATCTCGCTTACCACGACTGCAGCCAAACTACACGATTCCTGCCCATCCAAATACTTTGGTCCTGTTGATTTGTAGGTGATGGAGCTCCGTTACCCTAGAATGATCACACGACACTCTAAGGCTGGTTGCAATCCACATAAGGGCTGATTTTAGGCTCAGCTCTCTGTTTTATTAAGAATACACACATGCCCCCCACATGAATAAAGTCAATCCCTCCCACCGAACAATACAATGGGGATTGCCTATACAGAAGATGTACATTCCAATTGGAGCATAGCCTTTGCTATTATCTATCACTGGTCCTCCCCCATGAACCTTCTGAGGTCAGCAGACTTCCTCCCCTTCCCCCCTATGAGCCATCTGAGGTCATATTTCCTGTCCTACTAGCTTCTATTGGTATGTAAAATTCTCTGCACAAGCACTCCCTAAAAATATCAGTCTGTACCTGGATGGGCCCGATACGATCTTTATTAAAACACATCCATCCAAGATACAGTTTCAAGTTGGTAATGGGTTGTAAGATATGCATAAGCCTACACGTGGAGTTCACACCGCTTGCGCATTGCGTTATGAAGCCCACGTGGTACCATGCTGCTGATATGTGGATACAGGCCCACGGTCTACTGACAGCAGCATTCGCATGGAATGCCGTGGTGGTATACACGCCGGTCTATAAGCGCAGATCTGCCATCTCATCCATTACCAAGCCGAGTACTGTAATACATACATTGTACATGCGCATGGCCCAATTGCAGCCTTCAGAGCTTTAATTAAGCCACACGAGAGACATATGAATAACACGAATACATGACACATTTAAAGTTCGACCAACAATACAAAATTTCCATGACACTGCTTCTTCTTCTTCTTCTTCTTCTACTGCTTCTTCTTCTTCTTCTACTGCTTCTTCTTCTTCTTCTTCTACTGCTTCTTCTACAGCTTCTTCTTCTTCTGCTTCAGCTTCTTCTTCTTCTTCTTCTTCTGCTTCAGCTTCTTCTTCTTCAGCTTCTTCTTCTTCAGCTTCAGCTTCTTCTTCTTCTTCTTCTACAGCTTCTTCTTCTACAGCTTCTTCTTCTACAGCTTCTTCTACAGCTTCTTCTTCTACAGCTTCTTCTTCTACAGCTTCTTCTTCTACAGCTTCTTCTGCTTCTTCTTCTGCTTCAGCTTCAGCTTCTTCTTCTTCTTCTGCTTCAGCTTCAGCTTCTTCTTCTTCTTCTTCTTCTTCTGCTTCTGCTTCTTCTTCTTCTTCTGCTTCAGGTTCTTCTTCTTCTGCTTCAGGTTCTTCTTCTTCTTCTTCTTCTTCTTCTTCTTCTTCTTCTTCTTCTTCTTCTACAGCTTCTTCTTCTTCTACAGCTTCTTCTTCTTCTACAGCTTCTTCTACAGCTTCTTCTTCTTCTTCTTCTACAGCTTCTTCTACAGCTTCTTCTTCTTCTTCTTCTTCTACAGCTTCTTCTTCTTCTACAGCTGCTGATTCTTCTTCTTCTACAGCTTCTTCTTCTTCTTCTTCTTCTTCTTCTACAGCTTCTTCTTCTTCTTCTTCTACAGCTTCTTCTTCTTCTTCTACAGCTTCTTCTTCTTCTTCTTCTTCTTCTTCTACAGCTTCTTCTTCTTCTACAGCTGCTGATTCTTCTTCTTCTACAGCTTCTTCTTCTTCTTCTACAGCTTCTTCTTCTTCTTCTTCTACAGCTTCTTCTTCTTCTTCTTCTTCTTCTACAGCTTCTTCTTCTTCTTCTTCTTCTTCTACAGCTTCTTCTTCTTCTTCTACAGCTTCTTCTTCTTCTTCTTCTTCTACAGCTTCTTCTTCTTCTACAGCTTCTTCTTCTTCTTCTTCTTCTACAGCTTCTTCTTCTTCTTCTTCTTCTTCTACAGCTTCTTCTTCTTCTACAGCTTCTTCTTCTTCTTCTTCTACAGCTTCTTCTTCTTCTACAGCTTCTTCTTCTTCTTCTTCTTCTTCTTCTTCTTCTTCTTCTACAGCTTCTTCTTCTTCTTCTTCTTCTACAGCTACTTCTTCTTCTTCTTCTTCTACAGCTTCTTCTTCTTCTACAGCTTCTTCTTCTTCTTCTTCTTCTACAGCTTCTTCTTCTTCTTCTTCTTCTACAGCTTCTTCTTCTTCTTCTTCTACAGTTTCTTCTTCTTCTTCTTCTTCTTCTTCTACAGCTTCTTCTTCTTCTTCTTCTTCTACAGCTTCTTCTTCTTCTTCTACAGCTTCTTCTTCTTCTACAGCTTCTTCTTCTTCTTCAGCTTCTTCTTCTTCTTCAGCTTCTTCTTCAGCTTCTTCTTCTTCTACAGCTTCTTCTTCTTCTTCTTCTTCTTCTACAGCTTCTTCTTCTTCTTCTTCTACAGCTTCTTCTTCTTCTACAGCTTCTACAGCTTCTTCTTCTTCTACAGCTTCTTCTTCTTCTTCTTCTTCTTCTTCTACAGCTTCTTCTTCTTCTTCTTCTTCTACAGCTTCTTCTTCTTCTTCTTCTTCTTCAGCTTCTTCTTCTTCTTCTTCTTCTACAGCTTCTTCTTCTTCTTCTTCTTCTTCTACAGCTTCTTCTTCTTCTTCTTCTTCTTCTACAGCTTCTTCTTCTTCTTCTTCTTCTTCTACAGCTTCTTCTTCTTCTACAGCTTCTTCTTCTTCTTCAGCTTCTTCTTCTTCTTCAGCTTCTTCTTCAGCTTCTTCTTCTTCTACAGCTTCTTCTTCTTCTTCTTCTACAGCTTCTTCTTCTTCTTCTTCTACAGCTTCTTCTTCTTCTACAGCTTCTTCTTCTTCTTCTTCTACAGCTTCTTCTTCTTCTTCTACAGCTTCTTCTTCTTCTTCTACAGCTTCTTCTTCTTCTACAGCTTCTACAGCTTCTTCTTCTTCTTCTTCTTCTTCTTCTTCTTCTTCTACAGCTTCTACAGCTTCTTCTTCTTCTTCTACAGCTTCTTCTTCTTCTTCTACTGCTTCTTCTTCTTCTTCTTCTTCTTCTTCTTCTACAGCTTCTTCTTCTTCTTCTTCTACAGCTTCTTCTTCTTCTACAGCTTCTACAGCTTCTTCTTCTTCTTCTACAGCTTCTACAGCTTCTTCTTCTTCTACAGCTTCTTCTTCTTCTTCTTCTTCTTCTTCTTCTACAGCTTCTTCTTCTTCTACAGCTTCTTCTTCTTCTACAGCTTCTTCTTCTTCTTCTTCTTCTTCTACAGCTTCTTCTTCTTCTACAGCTTCTTCTTCTTCTTCTTCTACAGCTTCTTCTTCTTCTACAGCTTCTTCTTCTTCTTCTTCTTCAGCTTCTTCTTCTTCTACAGCTTCTTCTTCTTCTACAGCTTCTACAGCTTCTTCTTCTTCTACAGCTTCTACAGCTTCTTCTTCTTCTACAGCTTCTACAGCTTCTTCTTCTTCTACAGCTTCTACAGCTTCTTCTTCTTCTACAGCTTCTACAGCTTCTTCTTCTTCTACAGCTTCTACAGCTTCTTCTTCTTCTACAGCTTCTACAGCTTCTTCTTCTTCTTCTTCTACAGCTTCTTCTTCTTCTACAGCTTCTTCTTCTTCTACAGCTTCTTCTTCTTCTTCTTCTTCTTCTACAGCTTCTTCTTCTTCTACAGCTTCTTCTTCTTCTTCTTCTACAGCTTCTTCTTCTTCTACAGCTTCTTCTTCTTCTTCTTCTTCAGCTTCTTCTTCTTCTACAGCTTCTTCTTCTTCTACAGCTTCTACAGCTTCTTCTTCTTCTACAGCTTCTACAGCTTCTTCTTCTTCTACAGCTTCTACAGCTTCTTCTTCTTCTACAGCTTCTACAGCTTCTTCTTCTTCTACAGCTTCTACAGCTTCTTCTTCTTCTACAGCTTCTACAGCTTCTTCTTCTTCTTCTTCTTCTACAGCTTTTTCTTCTTCTTCTACAGCTTCTTCTTCTTTTTCTTCTACAGCTTCTTCTTCTTCTTCTTCTTCTACAGCTTCTTCTTCTTCTACAGCTTCTTCTTCTTCTTCTTCTACAGCTTCTTCTTCTTCTTCTACAGCTTCTTCTTCTTCTTCTACAGCTTCTTCTTCTTCTTCTACAGCTTCTTCTTCTTCTTCTACAGCTTCTTCTTCTTCTACAGCTTCAGCTTCTTCTTCTGCTTCTTCTTCTACTTCTTCTTCTGCTTCTTCTTCTACTTCTTCTTCTGCTTCTTCTTCTACTTCTTCTTCTGCTTCTTCTTCTACTTCTTCTTCTGCTTCTTCTTCTACTTCTTCTTCTGCTTCTTCTTCTACTTCTTCTACTGCTTCTTCTTCTTCTACAGCTTCTTCTTCTTCTACAGCTTCTTCTTCTTCTTCAGCTTCTTCTTCTTCTTCTTCTTCTACTGCTTCTTCTTCTACAGCTTCTTCTTCTTCAGCTTCTTCTTCTGCTTCTTCTTCTTCAGCTCCTTCTTCTACTGCTTCTTCTTCTTCTTCTACTGCTTCTTCTTCTGCTTCTACTGCTTCTTCTTCTTCTTCTACTGCTTCTTCTTCTACTTCTACTGCTTCTTCTTCTTCTTCTACTGCTTCTTCTTCTTCTACAGCTTCTACAGGTTCTTCTTCTTCTTCTACAGCTTCTACAGCTTCTTCTTCTTCTACAGCTTCTTCTTCTACAGCTTCTTCTTCTTCTTCAGCTTCTTCTTCTTCTTCAGCTTCTTCTTCTTCTTCTTCTGCTTCTTCTACAGCTTCTTCTTCTTCTTCAGCTTCTTCTTCTTCTTCTTCAGCTTCTTCTTCTTCTTCTTCAGCTTCTTCTTCTTCTTCTTCTTCTTCTTCCTCTTCTTCAGCTTCTTCTTCTTCTTCTTCTGCTTCTTCTACAGCTTCTTCTTCTTCTTCAGCTTCTTCTTCTTCTTCTTCTTCTTCTTCTTCAGCTTCTTCTTCTTCTTCAGCTTCTTCTTCTTCTTCAGCTTCTTCTTCTTCTTCTTCTACAGCTTCTTCTTCTTCTACAGCTTCTTCTTCTTCTACAGCTTCTTCTTCTTCTTCTACTGCTTCTTCTTCTTCTTCTACAGCTTCTTCTTCTTCTTCTTCTACAGCTTCTTCTTCTTCTTCTTCTACAGCTTCTTCTTCTTCTTCTTCTACAGCTTCTTCTTCTTCTTCTACAGCTTCTTCTTCTTCTACAGCTTCTGCTTCTTCTTCTTCTACAGCTTCTGCTTCTTCTTCTTCTACAGCTTCTTCTTCTGCTTCTTCTACAGCTTCTTCCTCTTCTTCTTCTTCTACAGCTTCTTCTTCTTCTTCAGCTTCTTCTTCTTCTTCTTCAGCTTCTTCTTCTTCAGCTTCTTCTTCAGCTTCTACAGCTTCTTCTTCTTCTACAGCTTCTACAGCTTCTTCTTCTTCTACAGCTTCTTCTTCTTCTTCTACAGCTTCTTCTTCTTCTACAGCTTCTTCTTCTTCTACAGCTTCTTCTTCTTCTGCTTCTTCTTCTTCTACAGCTTCTTCTTCTTCTACAGCTTCAGCTTCTTCTTCAGCTTCTTCTTCAGCTTCTTCTTCTGCTTCTTCTTCTGCTTCTTCTTCTACTTCTTCTACAGCTTCTTCTTCTTCTACAGCTTCTTCTTCTTCTACAGCTTCTTCTTCTACTGCTTCTTCTTCTACTGCTTCTTCTTCTTCTACTGCTTCTTCTTCTTCAGCTTCTTCTTCTACAGCTTCTTCTACTGCTTCTACTGCTTCTTCTTCTGCTTCTACTGCTTCTTCTTCTGCTTCTACTGCTTCTTCTTCTTCTTCTTCTACTGCTTCTTCTTCTGCTTCTACTGCTTCTTCTTCTGCTTCTACTGCTTCTTCTTCTTCTTCTACTGCTTCTTCTTCTTCTTCTACTGCTTCTTCTTCTGCTTCTACTGCTTCTTCTTCTGCTTCTACTGCTTCTTCTTCTTCTTCTACTGCTTCTTCTTCTTCTTCTACTGCTGCTTCTTCTTCTACTGCTGCTGCTTCTTCTTCTACTGCTGCTTCTTCTTCTTCTTCTTCTACTGCTTCTTCTTCTTCTTCTACTGCTTCTTCTTCTTCTTCTTCTACTGCTTCTTCTTCTTCTACTGCTTCTTCTTCTTCTTCTTCTACTGCTTCTTCTTCTTCTTCTACTTCTTCTTCTTCTTCTACAGCTTCTTCTACAGCTTCTTCTTCTACAGCTTCTACAGCTTCTTCTTCTACAGCTTCTACAGCTTCTTCTTCTACAGCTTCTTCTTCTACAGCTTCTACAGCTTCTTCTTCTACAGCTTCTACAGCTTCTTCTTCTTCTTCTACAGCTTCTACAGCTTCTTCTTCTTCTTCTACAGCTTCTACAGCTTCTTCTTCTTCTTCTACAGCTTCTACAGCTTCTACAGCTTCTTCTTCTTCTACAGCTTCTTCTTCTTCTACAGCTTCTTCTTCTGCTTCTTCTACAGCTTCTTCTTCTTCTTCAGCTTCTTCTGCTTCTTCTACAGCTTCTTCTTCTGCTTCTTCTACAGCTTCTTCTTCTTCTTCTTCAGCTTCTTCAGCTTCTTCTTCTTCTTCAGCTTCTTCAGCTTCTTTTTCTTCTGCTTCTTCAGCTTCTTCAGCATCTTCCTCTTCAGCTTCTTCAGCTTCTTCTTCTTCTTCTACAGCTTCTTCTTCTTCTTCTTCTACAGCTTCTTCTTCTTCTACTGCTTCTTCTTCTTTTACTGCTTCTTCTTTTACTGCTTCTTCTTCTTCTACAGCTTCTTCTTCTTCTTCTGCTTCTTCTTCTGCTTCTTCTTCTTCTTCTGCTTCTTCAGCTTCTTCTTCTACGGCTTCTACTTCTTCTACGGCTTCTACTTCTTCTACGGCTTCTTCTTCTTCTACAGCTTCTTCTTCTTCTTCTACAGCTTCTTCTTCTTCTTCTTCTACAGCTTCTTCTTCTTCTTCTTCTACAGCTTCTTCTTCTTCTTCTTCTTCTACAGCTTCTTCTTCTTCTTCTTCTTCTTCTACAGCTTCTTCTTCTTCTTCTTCTTCTTCTACAGCTTCTTCTTCTTCTTCTTCTTCTACAGCTTCTTCTACAGCTTCTTCTTCTACAGCTTCTTCTTCTTCTTCTTCTTCTACAGCTTCTTCTTCTTCTACAGCTTCTTCTTCTTCTACAGCTTCTTCTTCTTCTACAGCTTCTTCTTCTTCTTCTTCTTCTTCTTCTTCTTCTTCTTCTTCTACAGCTTCTGCTTCTTCTTCTTCTTCTACAGCTTCTGCTTCTTCTTCTTCTTCTACAGCTTCTGCTTCTTCTTCTTCTTCTACAGCTTCTTCTTCTTCTTTTTCTACAGCTTCTTCTTCTTCTTCTTCTTCTTCTTCTACAGCTTCTTCTTCTACAGCTTCTTCTTCTTCTTCTACAGCTTCTTCTTCTTCTGCTTCTTCTTCTTCTTCTTCTACAGCTTCTTCTTCTTCTTCTGCTTCTTCTTCTTCTTCTTCTTCAGCTTCTTCTTCTTCTTCTACAGCTTCTGCTTCTTCTTCTTCTTCTACAGCTTCTGCTTCTTCTTCTTCTTCTTCAGCTTCTGCTTCTTCTTCTTCTACAGCTTCTGCTTCTTCTTCTTCTACAGCTTCTGCTTCTTCTACAGCTTCTTCTTCTTCTTCTACTGCTTCTTCTTCTTCTTCTACTGCTTCTTCTTCTTCTTCTACTGCTTCTTCTTCTTCTTCTTCTACTGCTGCTTCTTCTTCTTCTACTGCTTCTTCTTCTTCTTCTACTGCTTCTTCTTCTTCTTCTACTGCCTCTTCTTCTTCTTCTTCTTCTTCTTCTTCTTCTTCTACTGCTTCTTCTTCTACTGCTTCTTCTACAGCTTCTTCTTCTACAGCTTCTTCTACTGCTTCTTCTTCTACAGCTTCTTCTACTGCTTCTTCTTCTACAGCTTCTTCTACAGCTTCTTCTTCTACAGCTTCTTCTACTGCTTCTTCTTCTACTGCTTCTACAGCTTCTTCTTCTACAGCTTCTTCTTCTTCTTCTTCTACAGCTTCTTCTTCTTCTACAGCTTCTTCTTCTTCTACAGCTTCTTCTTCTTCTACAGCTTCTTCTTCTTCTACTGCTTCTTCTTCTTCTTCTACAGCTTCTTCTTCTACAGCTTCTTCTTCTTCTACAGCTTTTTCTTCTTCTACAGCTTCAGCTTCTTCTTCTGCTTCTTCTTCTACTTCTTCTACAGCTTCTTCTTCTTCTACAGCTTCTTCTTCTTCTACAGCTTCTTCTTCTTCTACTGCTTCTTCTTCTTCTACTGCTTCTTCTTCTTCTTCTACTGCTTCTTCTTCTACAGCTTCTTCTTCTTCAGCTTCTTCTTCTACAGCTTCTTCTACTGCTTCTACTGCTTCTTCTTCTGCTTCTACTGCTTCTTCTTCTGCTTCTACTGCTTCTTCTTCTGCTTCTACTGCTTCTTCTTCTGCTTCTACTGCTTCTTCTTCTGCTTCTACTGCTTCTTCTTCTTCTTCTACTGCTTCTTCTTCTTCTTCTACTGCTTCTTCTTCTTCTTCTACTGCTTCTTCTTCTGCTTCTACTGCTTCTTCTTCTTCTTCTACTGCTTCTTCTTCTGCTTCTACTGCTTCTTCTTCTGCTTCTACTGCTTCTTCTTCTTCTTCTACAGCTTCTTCTTCTTCTACAGCTTCTTCTTCTTCTTCTTCTTCTTCTACAGCTTCTTCTTCTTCTTCTTCTTCTTCTTCTACAGCTTCTTCTTCTTCTTCTACAGCTTCTTCTTCTTCTTCTACAGCTTCTTCTTCTTCTTCTACAGCTTCTTCTTCTTCTTCTTCTTCTACAGCTTCTTCTTCTACAGCTTCTTCTTCTTCTTCTACAGCTTCTTCTTCTTCTTCTACAGCTTCTTCTTCTTCTTCTACAGCTTCTTCTTCTTCTACAGCTTCTTATTCTTCTTCTTCTTCTACAGCTTCTTCTTCTACAGCTTCTTCTTCTACAGCTTCTTCTTCTACAGCTTCTTCTTCTACAGCTACTTCTTCTACAGCTTCTTCTACAGCTTCTTCTTCTTCTTCTACAGCTTCTTCTTCTACAGCTTCTTCTTCTTCTTCTACAGCTTCTTCTTCAGCTTCTTCTTCTTCTTCTTCTTCTTCTTCTTCTTCAGCTTCTTCTGCTTCTTCTGCTTCTTCTACAGCTTCTTCTTCTGCTTCTTCTACAGCTTCTACAGCTTCTTCAGCTTCTTCAGCTTCTTCTTCTTCTTCTTCTTCTTCAGCTTCAGCTTCTTCTTCTTCTTCAGCTTCTTCTTCTTCTACAGCTTCTTCTTCTTCTTCTTCTTCTTCTTCTTCTTCTTCTTCTTCTTCTTCTTCTTCTTCTACAGCTTCTTCTTCTTCTACAGCTTCTTCTTCTTCTACTGCTTCTTCTTCTTCTTCTACTGCTTCTTCTTCTACTGCTTCTTCTTCTACAGCTTCTTCTTCTTCAGCTTCTTCTTCTACAGCTTCTTCTACTGCTTCTACTGCTTCTTCTTCTGCTTCTACTGCTTCTTCTTCTGCTTCTACTGCTTCTTCTTCTGCTTCTACTGCTTCTTCTTCTTCTTCTACTGCTTCTTCTTCTGCTTCTACTGCTTCTTCTTCTGCTTCTACTGCTTCTTCTTCTTCTACTGCTTCTTCTTCTGCTTCTACTGCTTCTTCTTCTGCTTCTACTGCTTCTTCTTCTTCTTCTACTGCTTCTTCTTCTTCTTCTACTGCTTCTTCTTCTTCTTCTTCTACTGCTTCTTCTTCTTCTTCTTCTACTGCTTCTTCTTCTTCTTCTACTGCTGCTTCTTCTTCTTCTACTGCTTCTTCTTCTTCTACTGCTTCTTCTTCTTCTTCTTCTACTGCTTCTTCTTCTTCTACTGCTTCTTCTTCTTCTTCTACTGCTTCTTCTTCTTCTACTGCTTCTTCTTCTTCTTCTACTGCTTCTTCTTCTTCTTCTACTGCTTCTTCTTCTTCTTCTACTGCTTCTTCTTCTTCTTCTACTGCTTCTTCTTCTTCTTCTACAGCTTCTTCTACAGCTTCTTCTTCTACAGCTTCTTCTACTGCTTCTTCTTCTACAGCTTCTTCTACAGCTTCTTCTTCTACAGCTTCTTCTACTGCTTCTTCTTCTACTGCTTCTTCTTCTACTGCTTCTACAGCTTCTTCTTCTACAGCTTCTACAGCTTCTTCTTCTACAGCTTCTACAGCTTCTTCTTCTACAGCTTCTACAGCTTCTTCTTCTACAGCTTCTACAGCTTCTACAGCTTCTTCTTCTTCTACAGCTTCTTCTTCTACAGCTTCTTCTTCTTCTACAGCTTCTTCTTCTGCTTCTTCTACAGCTTCTTCTTCTTCTTCTTCTTCAGCTTCTTCTGCTTCTTCTACAGCTTCTTCTTCTGCTTCTTCTACAGCTTCTTCTTCTTCTTCTTCTTCAGCTTCTTCAGCTTCTTCTTCTTCAGCTTCTTCAGCTTCTTCTTCTTCTTCAGCTTCTTCAGCTTCTTCAGCTTCTTCTTCTTCTTCTACAGCTTCCTCTTCTTCTTCTACAGCTTCCTCTTCTTCTTCTACAGCTTCTTCTTCTTCTACTGCTTCTTCTTCTTTTACTGCTTCTTCTTTTACTGCTTCTTCTTCTTCTACTGCTTCTTCTTCTTCTTCTGCTTCTTCTTCTTCTTCTGCTTCTTCTTCTTCTTCTGCTTCTTCTTCTTCTTCTGCTTCTTCAGCTTCTTCTTCTACAGCTTCTACTTCTTCTACGGCTTCTACTTCTTCTACGGCTTCTACTTCTTCTACGGCTTCTACTTCTTCTATAGCTTCTTCTTCTTCTTCTTCTTCTACAGCTTCTTCTTCTTCTACAGCTTCTTCTTCTTCTTCTTCTTCTACAGCTTCTTCATCTTCTTCTTCTACAGCTTCTTCTTCTTCTTCTACAGCTTCTTCTTCTTCTTCTTCTACAGCTTCTGCTTCTTCTTCTTCTACAGCTTCTGCTTCTTCTTCTTCTACAGCTTCTTCTTCTTCTTCTACAGCTTCTTCTGCTTCTTCTTCTTCTGCTTCTTCAGCTTCTGCTTCTTCAGCTTCTTCTACAGCTTCTTCAGCTTCTTCTACAGCTTCTTCAGCTTCTTCTACAGCTTCTTCAGCTTCTTCTACAGCTTCTTCTTCTTCTACTGCTTCTTCTTCTTCTTTTTCTACTGCTTCTTCTTCTTCTTCTTCTACTGCTTCTTCTTCTTCTTCTACTGCTTCTTCTTCTTCTTCTTCTACTGCTGCTTCTTCTTCTTCTACTGCTTCTTATTCTTCTTCTACTGCTTCTTCTTCTTCTTCTTCTACTGCTTCTTCTTCTTCTTCTACTGCTTCTTCTTCTTCTTCTACTGCTTCTTCTTCTTCTTCTACTGCTTCTTCTTCTTCTTCTTCTACTGCTTCTTCTTCTTCTACTGCTTCTTCTTCTTCTTCTTCTACTGCTTCTTCTTCTTCTTCTTCTACTGCTTCTTCTTCTTCTTCTTCTACTGCTTCTTCTTCTTCTTCTTCTACTGCTTCTTCTACAGCTTCTTCTTCTACTGCTTCTTCTACTGCTTCTTCTTCTACAGCTTCTTCTACTGCTTCTTCTTCTACAGCTTCTTCTACTGCTTCTTCTTCTACTGCTTCTACAGCTTCTTCTTCTACAGCTTCTACAGCTTCTTCTTCTTCTTCTACAGCTTCTACAGCTTCTTCTTCTTCTACAGCTTCTTCTTCTTCTACAGCTTCTTCTTCTTCTACAGCTTCTTCTTCTGCTTCTTCTACAGCTTCTTCTACAGCTTCTTCTTCTTCTTCTTCAGCTTCTTCTGCTTCTTCCACAGCTTCTTCTTCTGCTTCTTCTACAGCTTCTTCTTCTTCTTCTTCAGCTTCTTCAGCTTCTTCTTCTTCTTCAGCTTCTTCAGCTTCTTCTTCTTCTGCTTCTTCAGCTTCTTCAGCATCTTCCTCTTCAGCTTCTTCAGCTTCTTCTTCTTCTTCTACAGCTTCTTCTTCTTCTTCTTCTTCTTCTACAGCTTCTTCTTCTTCTACTGCTTCTTCTTCTTTTACTTCTTCTTCTTCTACTGCTTCTTCTTCTTCTGCTTCTTCTTCTTCTGCTTCTTCTTCTTCTTCTGCTTCTTCAGCTTCTTCTTCTACAGCTTCTACTTCTTCTACGGCTTCTACTTCTTCTACGGCTTCTTCTTCTTCTACAGCTTCTTCTTCTTCTACAGCTTCTTCTTCTTCTTCTTCTACAGCTTCTTCTTCTTCTACAGCTTCTTCTTCTTCTTCTTCTACAGCTTCTTCTTCTTCTTCTTCTTCTTCTACAGCTTCTTCTTCTTCTACAGCTTCTTCTTCTTCTACAGCTTCTTCTTCTGCTTCTTCTACAGCTTCTTCTTCTTCTTCAGCTTCTTCTGCTTCTTCTGCTTCTTCTACAGCTTCTTCTACAGCTTCTTCTTCTTCTTCTTCAGCTTCTTCAGCTTCTTCTTCTTCTTCAGCTTCTTCAGCTTCTTCAGCTTCTTTTTCTTCTGCTTCTTCAGCTTCTTCAGCATCTTCCTCTTCAGCTTCTTCAGCTTCTTCTTCTTCTTCTACAGCTTCTTCTTCTTCTTCTTCTACAGCTTCTTCTTCTTCTACTGCTTCTTCTTCTTTTACTGCTTCTTCTTCTTCTACAGCTTCTTCTTCTTCTTCTGCTTCTTCTTCTGCTTCTTCTTCTTCTGCTTCTTCTTCTTCTTCTGCTTCTTCAGCTTCTTCTTCTACGGCTTCTACTTCTTCTACGGCTTCTACTTCTTCTACGGCTTCTTTTTCTTCTCCGGCTTCTTCTTCTTCTACGGCTTCTTCTTCTTCTACGGCTTCTTCTTCTTCTTCTACAGCTTCTTCTTCTTCTTCTTCTACAGCTTCTCCGGCTTCTTCTTCTACAGCTTCTTCTTCTTCTTCTTCTACAGCTTCTTCTTCTTCTTCTTCTACAGCTTCTTCTTCTTCTTCTTCTACAGCTTCTTCTTCTTCTTCTTCTTCTACAGCTTCTTCTTCTTCTACAGCTTCTTCTTCTTCTTCTTCTTCTTCTACAGCTTCTTCTTCTTCTTCTTCTTCTTCTACAGCTTCTTCTTCTTCTACAGCTTCTTCTTCTTCTTCTTCTACAGCTTCTTCTTCTTCTTCTTCTTCTTCTTCTACAGCTTCTTCTTCTTCTTCTTCTTCTTCTTCTTCTTCTTCTGCTTCTTCTTCTTCTGCTTCTTCTTCTTCTTATTCTTCTTCTGCTTCTTCTGCTTCTTCTTCTACAGCTTCTGCTTCTTCTTCTTCAGCTTCTTCTTCTGCTTCTTCTTCTTCTTCTTCTACAGCTTCTGCTTCTTCTTCTTCTTCTACAGCTTCTGCTTCTTCTTCTTCTTCTTCTACAGCTTCTGCTTCTTCTTCTTCTTCTTCTACAGCTTCTGCTTCTTCTACAGCTTCTTCTTCTTCTTCTACAGCTTCTTCTACAGCTTCTTCTTCTTCTTCTACAGCTTCTTCTTCTTCTTCTACAGCTTCTTCTTCTACAGCTTCTTCTTCTTCTACAGCTTCTTCTTCTTCTTCTACAGCTTCTTCTTCTTCTACAGCTTCTTCTTCTTCTTCTTCTACAGCTTCTTCTTCTTCTACAGCTTCTTCTTCTACAGCTTCTTCTTCTACAGCTTCTTCTTCTACAGCTTCTTCTTCTACAGCTACTTCTTCTACAGCTTCTTCTTCTTCTTCTACAGCTTCTTCTTCAGCTTCTTCTTCTACAGCTTCTTCTTCAGCTTCTTCTTCTACAGCTTCTTCTTCTTCTTCTACAGCTTCTTCTTCAGCTTCTTCTTCAGCTTCTTCTTCTTCAGCTTCTTCTTCTTCTTCTTCTTCTTCTTCAGCTTCTTCTGCTTCTTCTACAGCTTCTTCTTCTGCTTCTTCTACAGCTTCTACAGCTTCTTCAGCTTCTTCTTCTTCAGCTTCTTCTTCTTCTTCAGCTTCTTCTTCTTCTTCAGCTTCTTCTTCAGCTTCTTCTTCTTCTTCTTCTTCTTCTTCTTCTTCTACAGCTTCTTCTTCTTCTACAGCTTCTTCTTCTTCTACAGCTTCTTCTTCTTCTACAGCTTCTTCTTCTTCTACAGCTTCTACAGCTTCTTCTACAGCTTCTTCTTCTTCTTCTACAGCTTCTTCTTCTTCTTCTACTGCTTCTTCTTCTTCTTCTTCTACAGCTTCTTCTTCTTCTACAGCTTCTGCTTCTTCTTCTTCTACAGTTTCTGCTTCTTCTTCTTCTACAGCTTCTGCTTCTTCTTCTTCAGCTTCTTCTTCTTCTTCTTCAGCTTCTTCTTCTTCTTCTACAGCTTCTGCTTCTTCTTCTACTGCTTCTTCTTCTTCTTCTTCTTCTTCTTCTACAGCTTCTTCTTCTTCTTCTTCTTCTACAGCTTCTTCTTCTTCTACAGCTTCTTCTTCTTCTACAGCTTCTTCTTCTTCTACAGCTTCTTCTTCTTCTACAGCTTCTTCTTCTTGTACAGCTTCTTCTTCTTCTACAGCTTCTTCTTCTTCTACAGCTTCTTCTTCTTCTTCTTCTACTGCTTCTTCTACAGCTTCTTCTTCTTCTTCTACAGCTTCTTCTTCTTCTTCTACAGCTTCTTCTTCTTCTTCTTCTACAGCTTCTTCTTCTTCTTCTTCTACAGCTTCTTCTTCTTCTTCTTCTACAGCTTCTTCTTCTTCTACAGCTTCTTCTTCTTCTACAGCTTCTTCTTCTTCTACAGCTTCTTCTTCTTCTACAGCTTCTTCTTCTTCTTCTTCTTCTACAGCTTCTTCTTCTTCTTCTTCTTCTTCTTCTACAGCTTCTTCTTCTTCTTCTTCTACAGCTTCTTCTTCTTCTACAGCTTCTTCTTCTTCTACAGCTTCTTCTTCTTCTTCTACAGCTTCTTCTTCTTCTTCTTCTTCTACAGCTTCTTCTTCTTCTACAGCTTCTTCTTCTTCTACAGCTTCTTCTTCTTCAGCTTCTTCTTCTTCAGCTTCTTCTTCTTCAGCTTCTTCTTCTTCTTCTACAGCTTCTTCTTCTTCTTCTTCTTCTACAGCTTCTTCTTCTTCTTCTTCTTCTTCTTCTACAGCTTCTTCTTATTCTACAGCTTCTTCTTCTTCTACAGCTTCTTCTTCTACAGCTTCTTCTTCTTCTACTGCTTCTTCTTCTTCTTCTACAGCTTCTTCTTCTTCTGCTTCTTCTTCTTCTACAGCTTCTTCTTCTTCTACAGCTTCAGCTTCTTCTTCTGCTTCTTCTTCTACTTCTTCTACAGCTTCTTCTTCTTCTACAGCTTCTTCTTCTTCTACAGCTTCTTCTTCTTCTACTGCTTCTTCTTCTTCTTCTACTGCTTCTTCTTCTTCTTCTACTGCTTCTTCTTCTTCTACTGCTTCTTCTTCTTTAGCTTCTTCTTCTACTGCTTCTTCTACTGCTTCTACTGCTTCTTCTTCTGCTTCTACTGCTTCTTCTTCTGCTTCTACTGCTTCTTCTTCTTCTTCTACTGCTTCTTCTTCTGCTTCTACTGCTTCTTCTTCTGCTTCTACTGCTTCTTCTTCTTCTTCTACTGCTTCTTCTTCTGCTTCTACTGCTTCTTCTTCTGCTTCTACTGCTTCTTCTTCTTCTTCTTCTACTGCTTCTTCTTCTTCTTCTACTGCTGCTTCTTCTTCTTCTACTGCTGCTTTTTCTTCTTCTACTGCTGCTTATTCTTCTTCTACTGCTTCTTCTTCTTCTTCTACTGCTTCTTCTTCTTCTTCTTCTACTGCTACTGCTTCTTCTTCTTCTTCTTCTACTGCTACTGCTTCTTCTTCTTCTTCTTCTTCTACTGCTTCTTCTTCTTCTTCTTCTTCTACTGCTTCTTCTTCTTCTTCTTCTACTGCTTCTTCTTCTTCTTCTTCTTCTACTGCTTCTTCTTCTTCTTCTTCTACTGCTTCTTCTTCTTCTTCTTCTTCTACTGCTTCTTCTTCTTCTTCTACTGCTTCTTCTTCTTCTTCTACTGCTTCTTCTTCTTCTTCTACAGCTTCTTCTACAGCTTCTTCTACTGCTTCTTCTTCTACAGCTTCTTCTACAGCTTCTTCTACTGCTTCTTCTTCTACAGCTTCTTCTTCTACAGCTTCTTCTTCTTCTTCTTCTACAGCTTCTACAGCTTCTTCTTCTTCTACAGCTTCTTCTTCTTCTACAGCTTCTTCTTCTTCTACAGCTTCTTCTTCTGCTTCTTCTACAGCTTCTTCTTCTGCTTCTTCTACAGCTTCTTCTTCTTCTTCAGCTTCTTCAGCTTCTTCTTCTTCTGCTTCTTCAGCTTCTTCAGCATCTTCCTCTTCAGCTTCTTCAGCTTCTTCTTCTACAGCTTCTTCTTCTTCTTCTTCTACAGCTTCTTCTTCTTCTACTGCTTCTTCTTCTTTTACTGCTTCTTCTTTTACTGCTTCTTCTTCTTCTACTGCTTCTTCTTGTTCTTCTGCTTCTTCTTCTTCTTCTGCTTCTTCTTCTTCTTCTGCTTCTTCAGCTTCTTCTGCTTCTTCAGCTTCTTCTTCTACAGCTTCTACTTCTTCTACGGCTTCTACTTCTTCTACGGCTTCTTCTTCTTCTACAGCTTCTTCTTCTTCTTCTTCTTCTACAGCTTCTTCTTCTTCTTCTTCTTCTTCTACAGCTTCTTCTTCTTCTACAGCTTCTTCTTCTTCTTCTTCTTCTACAGATTCTTCTTCTTCTTCTTCTACAGCTTCTTCTTCTTCTTCTTCTTCTTCTTCTTCTTCTTCTACAGCTTCTGCTTCTTCTTCTTCTTCTACAGCTTCTTCTTCTTCTTCTTCTACAGCTTCTTCTTCTTCTTCTACAGCTTCTTCTGCTTCTTCTTCTTCTGCTTCTTCTTCTTCTGCTTCTTCAGCTTCTTCTACAGCTTCTTCAGCTTGTTCTACAGCTTCTTCAGCTTCTTCTACAGCTTCTTCTTCTTCTACTGCTTCTTCTTCTTCTTCTTCTTTTTCTACTGCTTCTTCTTCTTCTTCTTCTACTGCTTCTTCTTCTTCTTCTTCTACTGCTTCTTCTTCTACTGCTTCTTCTTCTTCTTCTTCTACTGCTTCTTCTACAGCTTCTTCTTCTTCTGCTTCAGCTTCTTCTTCTTCTTCTTCTGCTTCAGCTTCTTCTTCTTCAGCTTCTTCTTCTTCAGCTTCTTCTTCTTCTTCTTCTACAGCTTCTTCTTCTACAGCTTCTTCTTCTACAGCTTCTTCTTCTACAGCTTCTTCTTCTACAGCTTCTTCTTCTACAGCTTCTTCTTCTTCTTCTTCTTCTTCTTCTGCTTCAGCTTCTTCTTCTGCTTCAGCTTCTTCTTCTACTGCTTCTTCTTCTTCTTCTACTGCTTCTTCTTCTTCTTCTACTGCTTCTTCTTCTTCTTCTTCTACTGCTTCTTCTACAGCTTCTTCTTCTTCTGCTTCAGCTTCTTCTTCTTCTTCTTCTGCTTCAGCTTCTTCTTCTTCTTCTTCTGCTTCAGCTTCTTCTTCTTCAGCTTCTTCTTCTTCAGCTTCAGCTTCTTCTTCTTCTTCTTCTACAGCTTCTTCTTCTACAGCTTCTTCTTCTACAGCTTCTTCTACAGCTTCTTCTTCTACAGCTTCTTCTTCTACAGCTTCTTCTTCTACAGCTTCTTCTTCTTCTTCTTCTTCTTCTGCTTCAGCTTCAGCTTCTTCTTCTTCTTCTTCTTCTTCTTCTTCTGCTTCAGGTTCTTCTTCTTCTTCTTCTTCTGCTTCAGCTTCTTCTTCTTCTTCTTCTTCTACAGCTTCTTCTACAGCTTCTTCTTCTTCTTCTTCTTCTTCTTCTTCTTCTTCTTCTTCTTCTACAGCTTCTTCTTCTTCTACAGCTTCTTCTTCTTCTACAGCTTCTTCTACAGCTTCTTCTTCTTCTACAGCTTCTTCTACAGCTTCTTCTACAGCTTCTTCTTCTTCTTCTTCTACAGCTTCTTCTTCTTCTACAGCTGCTGATTCTTCTTCTTCTACAGCTTCTTCTTCTTCTTCTACAGCTTCTTCTTCTTCTTCTTCTACAGCTTCTTCTTCTTCTTCTTCTTCTTCTTCTACAGCTTCTTCTTCTTCTTCTTCTTCTTCTTCTTCTTCTTCTTCTACAGCTTCTTCTTCTTCTACAGCTGCTGATTCTTCTTCTTCTACAGCTTCTTCTTCTTCTTCTTCTTCTACAGCTTCTTCTTCTTCTTCTTCTTCTTCTTCTACAGCTTCTTCTTCTTCTTCTTCTTCTTCTTCTACAGCTTCTTCTTCTTCTACAGCTTCTTCTTCTTCTTCTTCTTCTTCTTCTACAGCTTCTTCTTCTACAGCTTCTTCTTCTTCTTCTTCTTCTTCTACAGCTTCTTCTTCTACAGCTTCTTCTTCTTCTTCTTCTTCTTCTTCTACAGCTTCTTCTTCTTCTTCTTCTTCTTCTTCTTCTACAGCTTCTTCTTCTTCTTCTTCTTCTTCTACAGCTTCTTCTTCTTCTTCTTCTTCTTCTTCTTCTACAGCTTCTTCTTCTTCTTCTTCTTCTTCTACAGCTTCTTCTTCTTCTACAGCTTCTTCTTCTTCTTCTTCTTCTACAGCTTCTTCTTCTTCTTCTTCTTCTTCAGCTTCTTCTTCAGCTTCTTCTTCTTCTTCTACAGCTTCTTCTTCTTCTTCTTCTACAGCTTCTTCTTCTTCTACAGCTTCTTCTTCTTCTACAGCTTCTACAGCTTCTTCTTCTTCTACAGCTTCTTCTTCTTCTTCTACAGCTTCTTCTTCTTCTTCTTCTTCTTCTTCTTCTTCTACAGCTTCTTCTTCTTCTTCTTCTACAGCTTCTTCTTCTTCTTCTTCTTCTACAGCTTCTTCTTCTTCTTCTTCTTCTTCTTCTTCTTCTTCTTCTTCTACAGCTTCTTCTTCTTCTTCTTCTTCTACAGCTTCTTCTTCTTCTACAGCTTCTTCTTCTTCTTCAGCTTCTTCTTCTTCTTCAGCTTCTTCTTCAGCTTCTTCTTCTTCTTCAGCTTCTTCTTCAGCTTCTTCTTCTTCTACAGCTTCTTCTTCTTCTTCTTCTTCTACTTCTACAGCTTCTTCTTCTTCTTCTTCTTCTTCTACAGCTTCTTCTTCTTCTACAGCTTCTACAGCTTCTTCTTCTTCTACAGCTTCTTCTTCTTCTTCTACTGCTTCTTCTTCTTCTTCTTCTTCTTCTTCTTCTACAGCTTCTTCTTCTTCTTCTACAGCTTCTTCTTCTTCTTCTACTGCTTCTTCTTCTTCTTCTTATTCTTCTTCTTCTACAGCTTCTTCTTCTTCTTCTACAGCTTCTTCTTCTTCTTCTTCTACAGCTTCTTCTTCTTCTACAGCTTCTACAGCTTCTACAGCTTCTTCTTCTTCTTCTACAGCTTCTTCTTCTACAGCTTCTTCTTCTTCTACAGCTTCTTCTTCTTCTACAGCTTCTTCTTCTTCTTCTTCTACAGCTTCTTCTTCTTCTACAGCTTCTTCTTCTTCTTCTTCAGCTTCTTCTTCTTCTACAGCTTCTTCTTCTTCTACAGCTTCTACAGCTTCTTCTTCTTCTACAGCTTCTACAGCTTCTTCTTCTTCTACAGCTTCTTCTTCTTCTACAGCTTCTTCTTCTTCTACAGCTTCTTCTTCTTCTTCTACTGCTTCTTCTACAGCTTCTTCTTCTTCTTCTTCTACAGCTTCTTCTTCTTCTTCTTCTACAGCTTCTTCTTCTTCTTCTTCTTCTTCTACAGCTTCTTCTTCTTCTTCTACAGCTTCTTCTTCTTCTTCTTCTTCTACAGCTTCTGCTTCTTCTTCTTCTACAGCTTCTTCTTCTTCTACAGCTTCTTCTTCTTCTACAGCTTCTTCTTCTTCTTCTACAGCTTCTTCTTCTTCTTCTACAGCTTCTTCTTCTTCTTCTTCAGCTTCTTCTTCTTCAGCTTCTTCTTCAGCTTCTTCTTCTTCTTCTACAGCTTCTTCTTCTTCTACAGCTTCTACAGCTTCTTCTTCTTCTACAGCTTCTTCTTCTTCTACAGCTTCTTCTTCTTCAGCTTCTTCTTCTTCTTCTACAGCTTCTTCTTCTTCTTCTACAGCTTCTTCTTCTTCTTCTACAGCTTCTTCTTCTACAGCTTCTACAGCTTCTTCTTCTTCTACAGCTTCTTCTTCTTCTACAGCTTCTTCTTCTTCTACTGCTTCTTCTTCTTCTTCTACAGCTTCTTCTTCTTCTGCTTCTTCTTCTTCTACAGCTTCTTCTTCTTCTACAGCTTCAGCTTCTTCTTCAGCTTCTTCTTCAGCTTCTTCTTCTGCTTCTTCTTCTGCTTCTTCTTCTACTTCTTCTACAGCTTCTCCTTCTTCTACAGCTTCTTCTTCTTCTACTGCTTCTTCTTCTTCTACTGCTTCTTCTTCTACTGCTTCTTCTTCTACTGCTTCTTCTTCTTCTACTGCTGCTTCTTCTTCAGCTTCTTCTTCTACAGCTTCTTCTACTGCTTCTACTGCTTCTTCTTCTGCTTCTACTGCTTCTTCTTCTGCTTCTACTGCTTCTTCTTCTTCTTCTACTGCTTCTTCTTCTGCTTCTACTGCTTCTTCTTCTGCTTCTACTGCTTCTTCTTCTTCTTCTACTGCTTCTTCTTCTTCTTCTACTGCTTCTTCTTCTGCTTCTACTGCTTCTTCTTCTGCTTCTACTGCTTCTTCTTCTTCTTCTACTGCTTCTTCTTCTTCTTCTACTGCTGCTTCTTCTTCTTCTACTGCTGCTTCTTCTTCTTCTTCTACTGCTTCTTCTTCTTCTTCTACTGCTTCTTCTTCTTCTTCTACTGCTTCTTCTTCTTCTACTGCTTCTTCTTCTTCTTCTACTGCTTCTTCTTCTTCTACTGCTTCTTCTTCTTCTTCTACAGCTTCTTCTACAGCTTCTTCTTCTACAGCTTCTTCTTCTACAGCTTCTTCTACTGCTTCTTCTTCTACAGCTTCTACAGCTTCTTCTTCTACAGCTTCTACAGCTTCTTCTTCTACAGCTTCTACAGCTTCTTCTTCTTCTTCTACAGCTTCTACAGCTTCTTCTTCTTCTACAGCTTCTTCTTCTTCTACAGCTTCTTCTTCTGCTTCTTCTACAGCTTCTTCTTCTTCTTCAGCTTCTTCTGCTTCTTCTACAGCTTCTTCTTCTGCTTCTTCTACAGCTTCTTCTTCTGCTTCTTCTACAGCTTCTTCTTCTTCAGCTTCTTCAGCTTCTTCTTCTTCAGCTTCTTCAGCTTCTTTTTCTTCTGCTTCTTCAGCTTCTTCAGCATCTTCCTCTTCAGCTTCTTCAGCTTCTTCTTCTTCTTCTACAGCTTCTTCTTCTTCTACTGCTTCTTCTTCTTTTACTGCTTCTTCTTCTTTTACTGCTTCTTCTTCTTCTACAGCTTCTTCTTCTTCTTCTGCTTCTTCTTCTGCTTCTTCTTCTTCTTCTTCTGCTTCTTCAGCTTCTTCTTCTACAGCTTCTTCTTCTTCTTCTTCTTCTACAGCTTCTTCTTCTTCTTCTACAGCTTCTTCTTCTTCTTTTTCTACAGCTTCTTCTTCTTCTTCTTCTTCTTCTTCTTCTTCTACAGCTTCTTCTTCTTCTTCTTCTTCTTCTTCTACAGCTTCTTCTTCTACAGCTTCTTCTTCTTCTTCTACAGCTTCTTCTTCTTCTGCTTCTGCTTCTTCTTCTTCTTCTTCTTCAGCTTCTTCTTCTTCTTCTTCTTCTTCTTCTTCTTCTTCTACAGCTTCTTCTTCTTCTACAGCTTCTTCTTCTTCTACAGCTTCTTCTTCTTCTACAGCTTCTACAGCTTCTTCTACAGCTTCTTCTTCTTCTTCTACAGCTTCTTCTTCTTCTTCTACTGCTTCTTCTTCTTCTTCTTCTACAGCTTCTTCTTCTTCTACAGCTTCTGCTTCTTCTTCTACAGCTTCTGCTTCTTCTTCTTCTACAGCTTCTGCTTCTTCTTCTTCAGCTTCTTCTTCTTCTTCTTCAGCTTCTTCTTCTTCTTCTTCTACAGCTTCTGCTTCTTCTTCTACTGCTTCTTCTTCTTCTACTGCTTCTTCTTCTTCTTCTTCTTCTTCTACAGCTTCTTCTTCTTCTTCTTCTACAGCTTCTTCTTCTTCTTCTTCTACAGCTTCTTCTTCTTCTACAGCTTCTTCTTCTTCTACAGCTTCTTCTTCTTCTACAGCTTCTTCTTCTTCTACAGCTTCTTCTTCTTCTACAGCTTCTTCTTCTTCTTCTTCTTCTTCTTCTTCTACAGCTTCTTCTTCTTCTACAGCTTCTTCTTCTTCTACTGCTTCTTCTTCTTCTTCTACTGCTTCTTCTTCTTCTTCTACTGCTTCTTCTACAGCTTCTGCTTCTTCTTCTTCTACAGCTTCTTCTTCTTCTTCTTCTTCTACAGCTTCTGCTTCTTCTACAGCTTCTTCTTCTTCTTCTTCTACAGCTTCTGCTTCTTCTTCTTCTACAGCTTCTTCTTCTTCTACAGCTTCTTCTTCTTCTACAGCTTCTTCTTCTTCTACAGCTTCTTCTTCTTCTACAGCTTCTTCTTCTTCTACAGCTTCTTCTTCTTCTACAGCTTCTTCTTCTTCTACAGCTTCTTCTTCTACAGCTTCTTCTTCTACAGCTTCTTCTTCTTCTTCTTCTACAGCTTCTTCTTCTTCTACAGCTTCTTCTTCTTCTTCTACAGCTTCTTCTTCTTCTTCTACAGCTTCTTCTTCTTCTTCTACAGCTTCTTCTTCTTCTTCAGCTTCTTCTTCTTCTTCTTCAGCTTCTTCTTCTTCTTCTACAGCTTCTTCTTCTTCTTCTACAGCTTCTTCTTCTTCTTCTTCAGCTTCTTCTTCTTCTTCTACAGCTTCTTCTTCTTCAGCTTCTTCTTCTACAGCTTCTTCTTCTTCTTCTTCTTCTATAGCTTCTTCTTCTTCTACAGCTTCTTCTTCTTCTACAGCTTCTTCTTCTTCTACAGCTTCTTCTTCTTCTACAGCTTCTTCTTCTTCTACAGCTTCTTCTTCTTCTACTGCTTCTTCTTCTTCTTCTACAGCTTCTTCTTCTTCTTCTGCTTCTTCTTCTTCTACAGCTTCTTCTTCTTCTACAGCTTCAGCTTCTTCTTCTGCTTCTTCTTCTACTTCTTCTACAGCTTCTTCTTCTTCTACTGCTTCTTCTTCTTCTGCTTCTTCTTCTTCTTCTACTGCTTCTTCTTCTACAGCTTCTTCTTCTTCAGCTTCTTCTTCTACAGCTTCTTCTACTGCTTCTACTGCTTCTTCTTCTGCTTCTACTGCTTCTTCTTCTGCTTCTACTGCTTCTTCTTCTGCTTCTACTGCTTCTTCTTCTTCTTCTACTGCTTCTTCTTCTGCTTCTACTGCTTCTTCTTCTGCTTCTACTGCTTCTTCTTCTGCTTCTACTGCTTCTTCTTCTGCTTCTACTGCTTCTTCTTCTTCTTCTTCTACTGCTTCTTCTTCTTCTTCTACTGCTTCTTCTTCTTCTTCTACTGCCTCTTCTTCTCCTTCTTCTTCTACTGCTGCTTCTTCTTCTTCTACTGCCTCTTCTTCTTCTTCTACTGCTTCTTCTTCTTCTTCTTCTACTGCTTCTTCTTCTTCTTCTTCTACTGCTTCTTCTTCTTCTTCTACTGCTTCTTCTACAGCTTCTTCTTCTACAGCTTCTTCTACTGCTTCTTCTTCTACAGCTTCTTCTACTGCTTCTTCTTCTACAGCTTCTTCTTCTTCTTCTACAGCTTCTTCTTCTTCTTCTACAGCTTCTTCTTCTTCTTCTACAGCTTCTTCTTCTTCTTCTACTGCTTCTTCTACAGCTTCTTCTTCTGCTTCTACTGCTTCTTCTTCTTCTTCTACTGCTTCTTCTTCTGCTTCTACTGCTTCTTCTTCTGCTTCTACTGCTTCTTCTTCTTCTTCTACTGCTTCTTCTTCTTCTACTGCTTCTTCTTCTTCTTCTACTGCCTCTTCTTCTTCTTCTACTGCTTCTTCTTCTTCTTCTACTGCCTCTTCTTCTTCTTCTACTGCTTCTTCTTCTTCTACTGCTTCTTCTTCTTCTTCTTCTACTGCTTCTTCTACAGCTTCTTCTTCTACAGCTTCTTCTACTGCTTCTTCTTCTACAGCTTCTTCTACTGCTTCTTCTTCTACAGCTTCTTCTACTGCTTCTTCTTCTACAGCTTCTTCTACTGCTTCTTCTTCTACTGCTTCTACAGCTTCTTCTTCTACAGCTTCTACAGCTTCTACAGCTTCTTCTTCTTCTTCTTCTACAGCTTCTACAGCTTCTTCTTCTTCTTCTTCTACAGCTTCTACAGCTTCTTCTTCTTCTACAGCTTCTTCTTCTTCTACAGCTTCTTCTTCTTCTACAGCTTCTTCTTCTTCTACAGCTTCTTCTTCTGCTTCTTCTACAGCTTCTTCTTCTTCTTCAGCTTCTTCTGCTTCTTCTACAGCTTCTTCTTCTGCTTCTTCTACAGCTTCTTCTTCTTCTTCTTCAGCTTCTTCAGCTTCTTCTTCTTCTTCAGCTTCTTCTTCTTCTTCAGCTTCTTCAGCCTCTTCTTCTTCTGCTTCTTCAGCTTCTTCAGCATCTTCCTCTTCAGCTTCTTCAGCATCTTCTTCTACAGCTTCTTCTTCTTCTTCTTCTACAGCTTCTTCTTCTTCTACTGCTTCTTCTTCTTTTACTTCTTCTTCTTCTACAGCTTCTTCTTCTTCTACTGCTTCTTCTTCTTTTACTTCTTCTTCTTCTACTGCTTCTTCTTCTTCTTCTGCTTCTTCTTCTTCTTCTTCTGCTTCTTCTTCTTCTGCTTCTTCTTCTTCTGCTTCTTCAGCTTCTTCTTCTACAGCTTCTACTTCTTCTACGGCTTCAACTTCTTCTACGGCTTCTTCTTCTTCTACAGCTTCTTCTTCTTCTACAGCTTCTTCTTCTTCTTCTTCTACAGCTTCTTCTTCTTCTTCTTCTACAGCTTCTTCTTCTTCTTCTTCTTCTTCTTCTACAGCTTCTACAGCTTCTTCTTCTTCTTCTACAGCTTCTTCTTCTGCTTCTTCTACAGCTTCTTCTTCTTCTTCTTCTTCAGCTTCTTCTGCTTCTTCTACAGCTTCTTCTTCTGCTTCTTCTACAGCTTCTTCTTCTTCTTCTTCTTCAGCTTCTTCAGCTTCTTCTTCTTCTTCAGCTTCTTCAGCTTCTTCTTCTTCTTCTTCTTCTACAGCTTCTTCTTCTTCTTCTTCTTCTACAGCTTCTTCTTCTTCTTCTTCTTCTACAGCTTCTTCTTCTTCTTCTTCTTCTACAGCTTCTTCTTCTTCTTCTTCTTCTACAGCTTCTTCTTCTTCTTCTTCTTCTTCTACAGCTTCTTCTTCTTCTTCTTCTTCTTCTACAGCTTCTTCTTCTTCTTCTTCTTCTACAGCTTCTTCTTCTTCTTCTTCTTCTACAGCTTCTTCTTCTTCTTCTTCTTCTTCTTCTTCTTCTTCTTCTTCTTCTTCTTCTTCTTCTTCTACAGCTTCTGCTTCTTCTTCTTCTTCTACAGCTTCTTCTTCTTCTTCTACAGCTTCTTCTCTTCTTCTACAGCTTCTTCTTCTTCTTCTACAGCTTCTTCTTCTTCTACAGCTTCTTCTTCTTCTTCTTCTTCTACAGCTTCTTCTTCTACAGCTTCTTCTTCTACAGCTTCTTCTTCTACAGCTTCTTCTTCTACAGCTACTTCTTCTACAGCTTCTTCTTCTACAGCTTCTTCTTCTTCTTCTACAGCTTCTTCTTCTTCTTCTACAGCTTCTTCTTCTTCAGCTTCTTCTGCTTCTTCTGCTTCTTCTACAGCTTCTTCTACAGCTTCTTCTTCTGCTTCTTCTACAGCTTCTTCAGCTTCTTCAGCTTCTTCTTCTTCAGCTTCAGCTTCTTCTTCTTCTTCAGCTTCTTCTTCTTCTACAGCTTCTTCTTCAGCTTCTTCTTCTTCTTCTTCTTCTTCTTCTTCTACAGCTTCTTCTTCTTCTACAGCTTCTTCTTCTTCTACAGCTTCTTCTTCTTCTACAGCTTCTTCTTCTTCTACAGCTTCTTCTTCTTCTACTGCTTCTTCTTCTTCTTCTTCTACTGCTTCTTCTTCTTCTTCTACTGCTTCTTCTTCTACAGCTTCTTCTTCTTCAGCTTCTTCTTCTACAGCTTCTTCTGCTGCTTCTACTGCTTCTTCTTCTGCTTCTACTGCTTCTTCTTCTGCTTCTACTGCTTCTTCTTCTGCTTCTACTGCTTCTTCTTCTTCTTCTACTGCTTCTTCTTCTGCTTCTACTGCTTCTTCTTCTGCTTCTACTGCTTCTTCTTCTTCTTCTACTGCTTCTTCTTCTTCTTCTACTGCTTCTTCTTCTACTGCTTCTTCTTCTGCTTCTACTGCTTCTTCTTCTGCTTCTACTGCTTCTTCTTCTGCTTCTACTGCTTTTTCTTCTTCTACTGCTTCTTCTTCTTCTTCTACTGCTTCTTCTTCTTCTTCTTCTTCTTCTTCTACTGCTTCTTCTTCTTCTTCTTCTACTGCTGCTTCTTCTTCTTCTACTGCTTCATCTTCTTCTTCTACTGCTTCTTCTTCTTCTACTGCTTCTTCTTCTTCTTCTACTGCTTCTTCTTCTTCTACTGCTTCTTCTTCTTCTTCTACAGCTTCTTCTACTGCTTCTTCTTCTACAGCTTCTTCTACAGCTTCTTCTTCTACAGCTTCTTCTACTGCTTCTTCTTCTACTGCTTCTACAGCTTCTTCTTCTACAGCTTCTACAGCTTCTTCTTCTACAGCTTCTACAGCTTCTTCTTCTACAGCTTCTACAGCTTCTTCTTCTTCTTCTTCTACAGCTTCTACAGCTTATTCTTCTTCTACAGCTTCTTCTTCTACAGCTTCTTCTTCTTCTACAGCTTCTTCTTCTGCTTCTTCTACAGCTTCTTCTTCTTCTTCTTCTTCTTCTTCTTCTTCAGCTTCTTCTGCTTCTTCTACAGCTTCTTCTTCTGCTTCTTCTACAGCTTCTTCTTCTTCTTCTTCAGCTTCTTCTGCTTCTTCTACAGCTTCTTCTTCTGCTTCTTCTACAGCTTCTTCTTCTTCTTCTTCAGCTTCTTCTTCTTCTTCTTCAGCTTCTTCAGCTTCTTCTTCTTCAGCTTCTTCAGCTTCTTCTACAGCTTCTTCTTCTTCTTCTTCTACAGCTTCTTCTTCTTCTACTGCTTCTTCTTCTTTTACTGCTTCTTCTTTTACTGCTTCTTCTTCTTCTTCTACTGCTTCTTCTTCTTCTACTGCTTCTTCTTCTTCTTCTGCTTCTTCTTCTTCTACTGCTTCTTCTTCTTCTTCTGCTTCTTCTTCTTCTGCTTCTTCTTCTGCTTCTTCTTCTTCTTCTGCTTCTTCTTCTACAGCTTCTACTTCTTCTACGGCTTCTACTTCTTCTACGGCTTCTTCTTCTTCTACAGCTTCTTCTTCTTCTTCTTCTTCTTCTACAGCTTCTTCTTCTTCTACAGCTTCTTCTTCTTCTTCTTCTACAGCTTCTTCTTCTTCTTCTTCTTCTTCTTCTTCTTCTTCTTCTTCTACAGCTTCTGCTTCTTCTTCTTCTTCTTCTTCTTCTTCTTCTACAGCTTCTGCTTCTTCTTCTTCTTCTACAGCTTCTTCTTCTTCTTTTCTACAGCTTCTTCTTCTTCTTCTTCTTCTACAGCTTCTTCTTCTTCTTCTACAGCTTCTTCTGCTTCTTCTTCTTCTTCTGCTTCTTCAGCTTCTGCTTCTTCAGCTTCTTCTACAGCTTCTTCAGCTTCTTCTACAGCTTCTTCAGCTTCTTCTACAGCTTCTTCAGCTTCTTCTACAGCTTCTTCTTCTTCTTCTTCTACTGCTTCTTCTTCTTCTTCTACTGCTTCTTCTTCTTCTTCTTCTACTGCTGCTTCTTCTTCTTCTACTGCTTCTTCTTCTTCTTCTACTGCTTCTTCTTCTTCTTCTTCTACTGCTTCTTCTTCTTCTTCTTCTTCTACTGCTTCTTCTTCTTCTTCTTCTACTGCTTCTTCTTCTTCTTCTTCTTCTACTGCTTCTTCTTCTTCTTCTTCTACTGCTTCTTCTTCTTCTTCTTCTACTGCTTCTTCTTCTTCTTCTTCTACTGCTTCTTCTTCTTCTTCTTCTACTGCTTCTTCTACAGCTTCTTCTTCTACAGCTTCTTCTACTGCTTCTTCTTCTACTGCTTCTTCTACAGCTTCTTCTTCTACAGCTTCTTCTATTGCTTCTTCTTCTACAGCTTCCTCTACAGCTTCTTCTTCTACAGCTTCTTCTACTGCTTCTTCTTCTACTGCTTCTACAGCTTCTTCTTCTACAGCTTCTACAGCTTCTTCTTCTTCTTCTTCTACAGCTTCTACAGCTTCTTCTTCTTCTACAGCTTCTACAGCTTCTTCTTCTTCTACAGCTTCTTCTTCTTCTACAGCTTCTTCTTCTTCTTCTTCTTCAGCTTCTTCTGCTTCTTCTACAGCTTCTTCTTCTGCTTCTTCTACAGCTTCTTCTTCTTCTTCTTCAGCTTCTTCAGCTTCTTCTTCTTCTTCAGCTTCTTCAGCTTCTTCTTCTTCTGCTTCTTCAGCTTCTTCAGCATCTTCCTCTTCAGCTTCTTCAGCTTCTTCTTCTTCTTCTACAGCTTCTTCTTCTTCTTCTTCTTCTACAGCTTCTTCTTCTTCTACTGCTTCTTCTTCTTTTACTTCTTCTTCTTCTACTGCTTCTTCTTCTTCTTCTTCTGCTTCTTCTTCTTCTTCTTCTGCTTCTTCTTCTTCTTCTTCTACTGCTTCTTCTTCTTCTTCTTCTTCTACTGCTTCTTCTTCTTCTTCTTCTTCTACTGCTTCTTCTTCTTCTTCTTCTTCTACTGCTTCTTCTTCTTCTTCTTCTACTGCTTCTTCTTCTTCTTCTTCTACTGCTTCTTCTACAGCTTCTTCTTCTACAGCTTCTTCTACTGCTTCTTCTTCTACTGCTTCTTCTACAGCTTCTTCTTCTACAGCTTCTTCTATTGCTTCTTCTTCTACAGCTTCCTCTACAGCTTCTTCTTCTACAGCTTCTTCTACTGCTTCTTCTTCTACTGCTTCTACAGCTTCTTCTTCTACAGCTTCTACAGCTTCTTCTTCTTCTTCTTCTACAGCTTCTACAGCTTCTTCTTCTTCTACAGCTTCTACAGCTTCTTCTTCTTCTACAGCTTCTTCTTCTTCTTCTACAGCTTCTTCTTCTTCTACAGCTTCTTCTTCTTCAGCTTCTTCTTCTTCTACAGCTTCTTCTTCTTCTTCTTCTTCTACAGCTTCTTCTTCTACAGCTTCTTCTTCTACAGCTTCTTCTTCTACAGCTACTTCTTCTACAGCTTCTTCTACAGCTTCTTCTTCTTCTTCTACAGCTTCTTCTTCAGCTTCTTCTTCTACAGCTTCTTCTTCTTCTACAGCTTCTTCTTCAGCTTCTTCTTCTTCTTCTTCTTCTTCTTCTTCTTCAGCTTCTTCTGCTTCTTCTTCTTCTTCTTCTTCAGCTTCTTCTGCTTCTTCTACAGCTTCTTCTTCTGCTTCTTCTACAGCTTCTACAGCTTCTTCAGCTTCTTCAGCTTCTTCTTCTTTTTCTTCTTCAGCTTCTTCTTCTTCTTCAGCTTCTTCTTCTTCTACAGCTTCTTCTTCTTCTTCTTCTTCTTCTACAGCTTCTTCTTCTTCTACAGCTTCTTCTTCTTCTACAGCTTCTTCTTCTTCTACTGCTTCTTCTTCTTCTTCTTCTTCTTCTTCTTCTTCTTCTTCTTCTTCTGCTTCTTCTTCTTCTTATTCTTCTTCTGCTTCTTCTGCTTCTTCTTCTACAGCTTCTTCTGCTTCTTCTACTGCTTCTTCTTCTTCTACTGCTTCTTCTTCTTCTTCTACAGCTTCTTCTACAGCTTCTTCTTCTACAGCTTCTTCTACTGCTTCTTCTTCTACAGCTTCTTCTACAGCTTCTTCTTCTACAGCTTCTTCTACTGCTTCTTCTTCTACTGCTTCTACAGCTTCTTCTTCTACAGCTTCTACAGCTTCTTCTTCTACAGCTTCTACAGCTTCTTCTTCTACAGCTTCTACAGCTTCTTCTTCTTCTTCTTCTTCTACAGCTTCTACAGCTTCTTCTTCTTCTACAGCTTCTTCTTCTACAGCTTCTTCTTCTTCTACAGCTTCTTCTTCTGCTTCTTCTACAGCTTCTTCTTCTTCTTCTTCAGCTTCTTCTGCTTCTTCTTCAGCTTCTTCTTCTTCTTCTACAGCTTCTTCTTCTGCTTCTTCTACAGCTTCTTCTTCTTCTTCTTCAGCTTCTTCAGCTTCTTCTTCTTCAGCTTCTTCTTCTTCTTCTTCTTCTACAGCTTCTTCTTCTACAGCTTCTTCTTCTTCTTCTTCAGCTTCTTCAGCTTCTTCTTCTTCAGCTTCTTCTTCTTCTTCTACAGCTTCTTCTTCTGCTTCTTCTACAGCTTCTTCTTCTTCTTCTTCAGCTTCTTCAGCTTCTTCTTCTTCAGCTTCTTCTTCTTCTTCAGCTTCTTCAGCTTCTTCTTCTTCTGCTTCTTCAGCTTCTTCAGCATCTTCCTCTTCAGCTTCTTCAGCTTCTTCTTCTTCTTCTACAGCTTCTTCTTCTTCTTCTTCTACTTCTACAGCTTCTTCTTCTTCTACTGCTTCTTCTTCTTTTACTGCTTCTTCTTTTACTGCTTCTTCTTCTTCTTCTACTGCTTCTTCTTCTTCTTCTGCTTCTTCTTCTGCTTCTTCTTCTTCTTCTGCTTCTTCTTCTTCTGCTTCTTCAGCTTCTTCTTCTACAGCTTCTACTTCTTCTACGGCTTCTACTTCTTCTACGGCTTCTTCTTCTTCTACAGCTTCTTCTTCTTCTTCTTCTTCTACAGCTTCTTCTTCTTCTACAGCTTCTTCTTCTTCTTCTTCTTCTACAGCTTCTTCTTCTTCTTCTTCTTCTACTGCTTCTTCTTCTTCTTCTACTGCTTCTTCTTCTTCTTCTACTGCTTCTTCTTCTTCTTCTTCTACTGCTTCTTCTTCTTCTTCTTCTACTGCTGCTTCTTCTTCTTCTACTGCTTCTTCTTCTTCTTCTACTGCTTCTTCTTCTTCTTCTACTGCCTCTTCTTCTTCTTCTTCTTCTTCTTCTTCTACTGCTTCTTCTTCTTCTTCTACTGCTTCTTCTTCTTCTTCTACTGCTTCTTCTTCTTCTTCTACTGCTTCTTCTTCTTCTTCTACTGCTTCTTCTTCTTCTTCTACTGCTTCTTCTACAGCTTCTTCTTCTACAGCTTCTTCTACTGCTTCTTCTTCTACAGCTTCTTCTACTGCTTCTTCTACAGCTTCTTCTACAGCTTCTTCTTCTACAGCTTCTTCTACTGCTTCTTCTTCTACTGCTTCTACAGCTTCTTCTTCTACAGCTTCTTCTTCTTCTACAGCTTCTTCTTCTTCTTCTTCTTCTTCTACAGCTTCTTCTTCTTCTACAGCTTCTTCTTCTTCTACAGCTTCTTCTTCTTCTACAGCTTCTTCTTCTTCTACTGCTTCTTCTTCTTCTTCTACAGCTTCTTCTTCTTCTGCTTCTTCTTCTTCTACAGCTTTTTCTTCTTCTACAGCTTCAGCTTCTTCTTCTGCTTCTTCTTCTACTTCTTCTACAGCTTCTTCTTCTTCTACAGCTTCTTCTTCTTCTACAGCTTCTTCTCCTTCTACTGCTTCTTCTTCTTCTTCTACTGCTTCTTCTTCTTCTTCTACTGCTTCTTCTTCTTCTTCTACTGCTTCTTCTTCTACAGCTTCTTCTTCTTCAGCTTCTTCTTCTACAGCTTCTTCTTCTGCTTCTACTGCTTCTTCTTCTGCTTCTACTGCTTCTTCTTCTGCTTCTACTGCTTCTTCTTCTGCTTCTACTGCTTCTTCTTCTGCTTCTACTGCTTCTTCTTCTGCTTCTACTGCTTCTTCTTCTGCTTCTACTGCTTCTTCTTCTGCTTCTACTGCTTCTTCTTCTTCTTCTACTGCTTCTTCTTCTTCTTCTTCTACTGCTTCTTCTTCTGCTTCTACTGCTTCTTCTTCTTCTTCTACTGCTTCTTCTTCTGCTTCTACTGCTTCTTCTTCTGCTTCTACTGCTTCTTCTTCTTCTTCTACAGCTTCTTCTTCTTCTTCTTCTTCTTCTACAGCTTCTTCTTCTTCTTCTTCTTCTTCTACAGCTTCTTCTTCTTCTTCTTCTTCTTCTTCTACAGCTTCTTCTTCTTCTTCTACAGCTTCTTCTTCTTCTTCTTCTTCTTCTACTGCTTCTTCTTCTTCTTCTACAGCTTCTTCTTCTTCTTCTTCTTCTTCTACAGCTTCTTCTTCTTCTTCTTCTTCTTCTTCTTCTTCTACAGCTTCTTCTTCTTCTTCTTCTTCTTCTTCTACAGCTTCTTCTTCTTCTTCTACAGCTTCTTCTTCTTCTTCTACAGCTTCTTCTTCTTCTACAGCTTCTTCTTCTTCTTCTACAGCTTCTTCTTCTTCTACAGCTTCTTCTTCTTCAGCTTCTTCTTCTTCTACAGCTTCTTCTTCTTCTTCTTCTTCTACAGCTTCTTCTTCTACAGCTTCTTCTTCTACAGCTTCTTCTTCTACAGCTACTTCTTCTACAGCTTCTTCTACAGCTTCTTCTTCTTCTTCTACAGCTTCTTCTTCAGCTTCTTCTTCTACAGCTTCTTCTTCTTCTACAGCTTCTTCTTCAGCTTCTTCTTCTTCTTCTTCTTCTTCTTCTTCTTCAGCTTCTTCTGCTTCTTCTTCTTCTTCTTCTTCAGCTTCTTCTGCTTCTTCTACAGCTTCTTCTTCGGCTTCTTCTACAGCTTCTACAGCTTCTTCAGCTTCTTCAGCTTCTTCTTCTTCTACAGCTTCTTCTTCTTCTACAGCTTCTTCTTCTTCTTCTTCTTCTTCCTCTTCTTCTTCTGCTTCTTCTTCTTCTTATTCTTCTTCTGCTTCTTCTGCTTCTTCTTCTACAGCTTCTTCTTCTTCTTCTACTGCTTCTTCTTCTTCTACTGCTTCTTCTTCTTCTTCTACAGCTTCTTCTACAGCTTCTTCTTCTACAGCTTCTTCTACTGCTTCTTCTTCTACAGCTTCTTCTACAGCTTCTTCTTCTACAGCTTCTTCTACTGCTTCTTCTTCTACTGCTTCTACAGCTTCTTCTTCTACAGCTTCTACAGCTTCTTCTTCTACAGCTTCTACAGCTTCTTCTTCTACAGCTTCTACAGCTTCTTCTTCTTCTTCTTCTTCTACAGCTTCTACAGCTTCTTCTTCTTCTACAGCTTCTTCTTCTACAGCTTCTTCTTCTTCTACAGCTTCTTCTTCTACAGCTTCTTCTTCTTCTACAGCTTCTTCTTCTGCTTCTTCTACAGCTTCTTCTTCTTCTTCTTCAGCTTCTTCTGCTTCTTCTTCAGCTTCTTCTGCTTCTTCTACAGCTTCTTCTTCTGCTTCTTCTACAGCTTCTTCTTCTTCTTCTTCAGCTTCTTCTTCTTCAGCTTCTTCTTCTTCTTCTACTGCTTCTTCTTCTTCTTCTACTGCTTCTTCTTCTTCTTCTGCTTCTTCTTCTTCTTCTGCTTCTTCTTCTGCTTCTTCTTCTTCTTCTGCTTCTTCTTCTTCTTCTTCTGCTTCTTCAGCTTCTTCTTCTACAGCTTCTACTTCTTCTACGGCTTCTACTTCTTCTACGGCTTCTTCTTCTTCTACAGCTTCTTCTTCTTCTACAGCTTCTTCTTCTTCTTCTTCTACAGCTTCTTCTTCTTCTTCTTCTACAGCTTCTTCTTCTTCTTCTTCTTCTTCTACAGCTTCTTCTTCTTCTTCTTCTTCTACAGCTTCTTCTTCTTCTTCTTCTTCTTCTACAGCTTCTTCTTCTTCTTCTTCTTCTTCTTCTTCTTCTACAGCTTCTGCTTCTTCTTCTTCTTCTTCTTCTTCTTCTTCTTCTTCTTCTACAGCTTCTTCTTCTTCTTCTACAGCTTCTTTTTCTTCTTCTACAGCTTCTTCTTCTTCTACAGCTTCTTCTTCTTCTTCTTCTTCTACAGCTTCTTCTTCTTCTTCTTCTTCTACAGCTTCTTCTTCTACAGCTTCTTCTTCTACAGCTTCTTCTTCTACAGCTTCTTCTTCTACAGCTACTTCTTCTACAGCTTCTTCTACAGCTTCTTCTACTGCTTCTTCTTCTGCTTCTACTGCTTCTTCTTCTTCTTCTACTGCTTCTTCTTCTTCTTCTACTGCTTCTTCTTCTGCTTCTACTGCTTCTTCTTCTGCTTCTACTGCTTCTTCTTCTTCTTCTACTGCTTCTTCTTCTTCTTCTACTGCTTCTTCTTCTGCTTCTACTGCTTCTTCTTCTGCTTCTACTGCTTCTTCTTCTTCTTCTACTGCTTCTTCTTCTTCTACTGCTTCTTCTTCTTCTTCTACTGCTGCTTCTTCTTCTTCTACTGCTTCTTCTTCTTCTTCTACTGCTTCTTCTTCTTCTTCTACTGCTTCTTCTTCTTCTTCTTCTACTGCTTCTTCTTCTTCTTCTACAGCTTCTTCTACAGCTTCTTCTTCTACAGCTTCTTCTTCTACAGCTTCTTCTTCTACAGCTTCTTCTACAGCTTCTTCTTCTACAGCTTCTTCTACAGCTTCTTCTTCTACAGCTTCTTCTACAGCTTCTTCTTCTACAGCTTCTTCTACTGCTTCTTCTTCTACTGCTTCTACAGCTTCTTCTTCTACAGCTTCTACAGCTTCTTCTTCTACAGCTTCTACAGCTTCTTCTTCTACAGCTTCTACAGCTTCTTCTTCTTCTTCTTCTACAGCTTCTACAGCTTCTTCTTCTTCTACAGCTTCTTCTTCTTCTACAGCTTCTTCTTCTTCTACAGCTTCTTCTTTTGCTTCTTCTACAGCTTCTTCTTCTTCTTCTTCTTCAGCTTCTTCTGCTTCTTCTACAGCTTCTTCTTCTGCTTCTTCTACAGCTTCTTCTTCTTCTTCTTCAGCTTCTTCAGCTTCTTCTTCTTCTTCAGCTTCTTCTTCTTCTACTGCTTCTTCTTCTTCTACTGCTTCTTCTTCTTCTTCTACTGCTTCTTCTTCTTCTTCTACTGCTTCTTCTTCTACAGCTTCTTCTTCTTCAGCTTCTTCTTCTACAGCTTCTTCTTCTGCTTCTACTGCTTCTTCTTCTGCTTCTACTGCTTCTTCTTCTGCTTCTACTGCTTCTTCTTCTGCTTCTACTGCTTCTTCTTCTGCTTCTACTGCTTCTTCTTCTGCTTCTACTGCTTCTTCTTCTTCTTCTACTGCTTCTTCTTCTTCTTCTTCTACTGCTTCTTCTTCTGCTTCTACTGCTTCTTCTTCTTCTTCTACTGCTTCTTCTTCTGCTTCTACTGCTTCTTCTTCTGCTTCTACTGCTTCTTCTTCTTCTTCTACAGCTTCTTCTTCTTCTTCTTCTTCTTCTACAGCTTCTTCTTCTTCTTCTTCTTCTTCTACAGCTTCTTCTTCTTCTTCTTCTTCTACAGCTTCTTCTTCTTCTTCTACAGCTTCTTCTTCTTCTTCTTCTTCTTCTTCTACTGCTTCTTCTTCTTCTTCTACAGCTTCTTCTTCTTCTTCTTCTACAGCTTCTTCTTCTTCTTCTTCTTCTTCTTCTTCTTCTACAGCTTCTTCTTCTTCTTCTTCTTCTTCTTCTACAGCTTCTTCTTCTTCTTCTACAGCTTCTTCTTCTTCTTCTACAGCTTCTTCTTCTTCTACAGCTTCTTCTTCTTCTTCTACAGCTTCTTCTTCTTCTACAGCTTCTTCTTCTTCAGCTTCTTCTTCTTCAGCTTCTTCTTCTTCTACAGCTTCTTCTTCTTCTTCTTCTTCTACAGCTTCTTCTTCTACAGCTTCTTCTTCTACAGCTTCTTCTTCTACAGCTACTTCTTCTACAGCTTCTTCTACAGCTTCTTCTTCTTCTTCTACAGCTTCTTCTTCAGCTTCTTCTTCTACAGCTTCTTCTTCTTCTACAGCTTCTTCTTCAGCTTCTTCTTCTTCTTCTTCTTCTTCTTCTTCAGCTTCTTCTGCTTCTTCTTCTTCTTCTTCAGCTTCTTCTGCTTCTTCTACAGCTTCTTCTTCTGCTTCTTCTACAGCTTCTACAGCTTCTTCAGCTTCTTCAGCTTCTTCTTCTTTTTCTTCTTCAGCTTCTTCTTCTTCTTCAGCTTCTTCTTCTTCTACAGCTTCTTCTTCTTCTTCTTCTTCTTCTACAGCTTCTTCTTCTTCTACAGCTTCTTCTTCTTCTACAGCTTCTTCTTCTTCTACTGCTTCTTCTTCTTCTTCTTCTTCTTCTTCTTCTTCTGCTTCTTCTTCTTCTTATTCTTCTTCTGCTTCTTCTGCTTCTTCTTCTACAGCTTCTTCTTCTTCTTCTACTGCTTCTTCTTCTTCTACTGCTTCTTCTTCTTCTTCTACAGCTTCTTCTACAGCTTCTTCTTCTACAGCTTCTTCTACTGCTTCTTCTTCTACAGCTTCTTCTACAGCTTCTTCTTCTACAGCTTCTTCTACTGCTTCTTCTTCTACTGCTTCTACAGCTTCTTCTTCTACAGCTTCTACAGCTTCTTCTTCTACAGCTTCTACAGCTTCTTCTTCTACAGCTTCTTCTTCTTCTTCTTCTTCTACAGCTTCTACAGCTTCTTCTTCTTCTACAGCTTCTTCTTCTACAGCTTCTTCTTCTTCTACAGCTTCTTCTTCTACAGCTTCTTCTTCTTCTACAGCTTCTTCTTCTGCTTCTTCTACAGCTTCTTCTTCTTCTTCTTCAGCTTCTTCTGCTTCTTCTTCAGCTTCTTCTGCTTCTTCTACAGCTTCTTCTTCTGCTTCTTCTACAGCTTCTTCTTCTTCTTCTTCAGCTTCTTCTTCTTCAGCTTCTTCTTCTTCTTCTACTGCTTCTTCTTCTTCTTCTACTGCTTCTTCTTCTTCTTCTGCTTCTTCTTCTTCTTCTGCTTCTTCTTCTTCTTCTGCTTCTTCTTCTTCTTCTTCTGCTTCTTCAGCTTCTTCTTCTACAGCTTCTACTTCTTCTACGGCTTCTACTTCTTCTACGGCTTCTTCTTCTTCTACAGCTTCTTCTTCTTCTACAGCTTCTTCTTCTTCTTCTTCTACAGCTTCTTCTTCTTCTTCTTCTACAGCTTCTTCTTCTTCTTCTTCTTCTTCTACAGCTTCTTCTTCTTCTTCTTCTTCTACAGCTTCTTCTTCTTCTTCTTCTTCTTCTACAGCTTCTTCTTCTTCTTCTTCTTCTTCTTCTTCTTCTTCTTCTACAGCTTCTGCTTCTTCTTCTTCTTCTTCTTCTTCTTCTTCTTCTTCTTCTTCTACAGCTTCTTCTTCTTCTTCTACAGCTTCTTTTTCTTCTTCTACAGCTTCTTCTTCTTCTACAGCTTCTTCTTCTTCTTCTTCTTCTACAGCTTCTTCTTCTTCTTCTTCTTCTACAGCTTCTTCTTCTACAGCTTCTTCTTCTACAGCTTCTTCTTCTACAGCTTCTTCTTCTACAGCTACTTCTTCTACAGCTTCTTCTACAGCTTCTTCTACTGCTTCTTCTTCTGCTTCTACTGCTTCTTCTTCTTCTTCTACTGCTTCTTCTTCTTCTTCTACTGCTTCTTCTTCTGCTTCTACTGCTTCTTCTTCTGCTTCTACTGCTTCTTCTTCTTCTTCTACTGCTTCTTCTTCTTCTTCTACTGCTTCTTCTTCTGCTTCTACTGCTTCTTCTTCTGCTTCTACTGCTTCTTCTTCTTCTTCTACTGCTTCTTCTTCTTCTACTGCTTCTTCTTCTTCTTCTACTGCTGCTTCTTCTTCTTCTACTGCTTCTTCTTCTTCTTCTACTGCTTCTTCTTCTTCTTCTACTGCTTCTTCTTCTTCTTCTACTGCTTCTTCTTCTTCTTCTACAGCTTCTTCTACAGCTTCTTCTTCTACAGCTTCTTCTACAGCTTCTTCTACAGCTTCTTCTTCTACAGCTTCTTCTACAGCTTCTTCTTCTACAGCTTCTTCTACTGCTTCTTCTTCTACTGCTTCTACAGCTTCTTCTTCTACAGCTTCTACAGCTTCTTCTTCTACAGCTTCTACAGCTTCTTCTTCTACAGCTTCTACAGCTTCTTCTTCTACAGCTTCTACAGCTTCTTCTTCTTCTTCTTCTACAGCTTCTACAGCTTCTTCTTCTTCTACAGCTTCTTCTTCTTCTACAGCTTCTTCTTCTTCTACAGCTTCTTCTTTTGCTTCTTCTACAGCTTCTTCTTCTTCTTCTTCTTCAGCTTCTTCTGCTTCTTCTACAGCTTCTTCTTCTGCTTCTTCTACAGCTTCTTCTTCTTCTTCTTCAGCTTCTTCTTCTTCTTCTTCTTCTACAGCTTCTTCTTCTTCTTCTTCTTCTACAGCTTCTTCTTCTTCTTCTTCTTCTTCTACAGCTTCTGCTTCTTCTTCTTCTACAGCTTCTGCTTCTTCTTCTTCTACAGCTTCTGCTTCTTCTTCTTCTTCTACAGCTTCTTCTTCTTCTTCTACAGCTTCTTCTTCTACAGCTTCTTCTTCTTCTACAGCTTCTTCTTCTTCTACAGCTTCTTCTTCTTCTACAGCTTCTTCTTCTTCTTCTTCTACAGCTTCTTCTTCTTCTTCTTCTTCTTCTACAGCTTCTTCTTCTACAGCTTCTTCTTCTACAGCTTCTTCTTCTACAGCTTCTTCTTCTACAGCTTCTTCTTCTACAGCTACTTCTTCTACAGCTTCTTCTTCTTCTTCTACAGCTTCTTCTTCAGCTTCTTCTTCTTCTTCTACAGCTTCTTCTTCAGCTTCTTCTTCTTCAGCTTCTTCTTCTTCTTCTTCTTCTTCTTCTTCTTCTTCAGCTTCTTCTGTTTCCTCTACAGCTTCTTCTACAGCTTCTACAGCTTCTTCAGCTTCTTCAGCTTCTTCTTCTTCTTCTTCTTCAGCTTCAGCTTCTTCTTCTTCTTCAGCTTCTTCTTCTTCTACAGCTTCTTCTTCAGCTTCTTCTTCTTCTTCTTCTTCTTCTTCTTCTTCTTCTTCTTCTTCTTCTACAGCTTCTTCTTCTTCTACAGCTTCTTCTTCTTCTACAGCTTCTTCTTCTTCTACAGCTTCTACAGCTTCTTCTACAGCTTCTTCTTCTTCTTCTACAGCTTCTTCTTCTTCTTCTACAGCTTCTTCTTCTTCTTCTACTGCTTCTTCTTCTTCTTCTTCTACAGCTTCTGCTTCTTCTTCTACAGCTTCTGCTTCTTCTTCTTCTACAGCTTCTGCTTCTTCTTCTTCAGCTTCTTCTTCTTCAGCTTCTTCTTCTTCTTCTTCAGCTTCTTCTTCTTCTACAGCTTCTACAGCTTCTTCTTCTTCTACAGCTTCTTCTTCTTCAGCTTCTTCTTCTTCAGCTTCTTCTTCTTCTTCTACAGCTTCTTCTTCTTCTACAGCTTCTTCTTCTTCTGCTTCTTCTTCTTCTACAGCTTCTTCTTCTTCTACAGCTTCAGCTTCTTCTTCTGCTTCTTCTTCTTCTTCTACAGCTTCTTCTTCTTCTACAGCTTCTTCTTCTTCTACAGCTTCTTCTTCTTCTACTGCTTCTTCTTCTTCTTCTACTGCTTCTTCTTCTTCTTCTACTGCTTCTTCTTCTACAGCTTCTTCTTCTTCAGCTTCTTCTTCTACAGCTTCTTCTACTGCTTCTACTGCTTCTTCTTCTGCTTCTACTGCTTCTTCTTCTGCTTCTACTGCTTCTTCTTCTGCTTCTACTGCTTCTTCTTCTTCTTCTACAGCTTCTTCTTCTTCTTCTACAGCTTCTTCTTCAGCTTCTTCTTCTTCTTCTTCTTCTTCTTCTTCTTCTTCAGCTTCTTCTGCTTCTTCTGCTTCTTCTACAGCTTCTTCTTCTGCTTCTTCTACAGCTTCTACAGCTTATTCAGCTTCTTCAGCTTCTTCTTCTTCTTCTTCTTCAGCTTCAGCTTCTTCTTCTTCTTCAGCTTCTTCTTCTTCTACAGCTTCTTCTTCAGCTTCTTCTTCTTCTTCTTCTTCTTCTTCTACAGCTTCTTCTTCTTCTACAGCTTCTTCTTCTTCTACTGCTTCTTCTTCTTCTTCTACTGCTTCTTCTTCTACAGCTTCTTCTTCTTCAGCTTCTTCTTCTACAGCTTCTTCTGCTGCTTCTACTGCTTCTTCTTCTGCTTCTACTGCTTCTTCTTCTGCTTCTACTGCTTCTTCTTCTGCTTCTACTGCTTCTTCTTCTTCTTCTACTGCTTCTTCTTCTGCTTCTACTGCTTCTTCTTCTGCTTCTACTGCTTCTTCTTCTTCTTCTACTGCTTCTTCTTCTTCTTCTACTGCTTCTTTTTCTGCTTCTACTGCTTCTTCTTCTGCTTCTACTGCTTCTTCTTCTGCTTCTACTGCTTCTTCTTCTGCTTCTACTGCTTCTTCTTCTTCTTCTACTGCTTCTTCTTCTTCTTCTTCTACTGCTGCTTCTTCTTCTTCTACTGCTTCATCTTCTTCTTCTACTGCTTCTTCTTCTACAGCTTCTTCTACAGCTTCTTCTTCTACAGCTTCTTCTACTGCTTCTTCTTCTACTGCTTCTACAGCTTCTTCTTCTACAGCTTCTACAGCTTCTTCTTCTACAGCTTCTACAGCTTCTTCTTCTACAGCTTCTACAGCTTCTTCTTCTTCTTCTTCTACAGCTTCTACAGCTTATTCTTCTTCTACAGCTTCTTCTTCTACAGCTTCTTCTTCTTCTACAGCTTCTTCTTCTGCTTCTTCTACAGCTTCTTCTTCTTTTTCTTCTTCTTCTTCAGCTTCTTCTGCTTCTTCTACAGCTTCTTCTTCTGCTTCTTCTACAGCTTCTTCTTCTTCTTCTTCTTCAGCTTCTTCAGCTTCTTCTTCTTCTTCAGCTTCTTCAGCTTCTTCTTCTTCTTCAGCTTCTTCAGCTTCTTCTTCTTCTTCAGCTTCTTCAGCTTCTTCTTCTTCTGCTTCTTCAGCATCTTCCTCTTCAGCTTCTTCAGCTTCTTCTTCTTCTTCTACAGCTTCTTCTTCTTCTTCTTCTACAGCTTCTTCTTCTTCTACTGCTTCTTCTTCTTTTACTGCTTCTTCTTCTTCTTCTACTGCTTCTTCTTCTTTTACTGCTTCTTCTTCTTCTTCTACTGCTTCTTCTTCTTCTTCTGCTTCTACTTCTTCTTCTGCTTCTTCTTCTTCTTCTGCTTCTTCAGCTTCTTCTTCTACAGCTTCTACTTCTTCTACGGCTTCTACTTCTTCTACGGCTTCTTCTTCTTCTACAGCTTCTTCTTCTTCTTCTTCTTCTTCTACAGCTTCTTCTTCTTCTACAGCTTCTTCTTCTTCTTCTTCTACAGCTTCTTCTTCTTCTTCTTCTTCTTCTACAGCTTCTTCTTCTTCTGCTTCTTCTTCTTCTTCTACAGCTTCTGCTTCTTCTTCTTCTTCTTCTTCTTCTACAGCTTCTGCTTCTTCTACTTCTTCTACAGCTTCTTCTTCTTCTTTTCTACAGCTTCTTCTTCTTCTTCTACAGCTTCTTCTTCTTCTTCTACAGCTTCTTCTGCTTCTTCTTCTTCTGCTTCTTCAGCTTCTGCTTCTTCAGCTTCTTCTACAGCTTCTTCAGCTTCTTCTACAGCTTCTTCAGCTTCTTCTACAGCTTCTTCAGCTTCTTCTACAGCTTCTTCTTCTTCTTCTTCTACTGCTTCTTCTTCTACTGCTTCTTCTTCTTCTTCTTCTTCTACTGCTTCTTCTTCTTCTTCTACTGCTTCTTCTTCTTCTTCTACTGCTTCTTCTTCTTCTTCTTCTTCTACTGCTTCTTCTTCTTCTTCTTCTACTGCTTCTTCTTCTTCTACTGCTTCTTCTTCTTCTTCTACTGCTTCTTCTTCTTCTTCTTCTACTGCTTCTTCTTCTTCTTCTTCTACTGCTTCTTCTACAGCTTCTTCTTCTACAGCTTCTTCTACTGCTTCTTCTTCTACTGCTTCTTCTACAGCTTCTTCTTCTACAGCTTCTTCTACTGCTTCTTCTTCTACAGCTTCTTCTACAGCTTCTTCTTCTACAGCTTCTTCTACTGCTTCTTCTTCTACTGCTTCTACAGCTTCTTCTTCTACAGCTTCTACAGCTTCTTCTTCTTCTTCTTCTACAGCTTCTACAGCTTCTTCTTCTTCTTCTACAGCTTCTACAGCTTCTTCTTCTTCTACAGCTTCTTCTTCTTCTACAGCTTCTTCTTCTTCTACAGCTTCTTCTTCTGCTTCTTCTACAGCTTCTTCTTCTTCTTCTTCTTCAGCTTCTTCTGCTTCTTCTACAGCTTCTTCTTCTGCTTCTTCTACAGCTTCTTCTTCTTCTTCTTCAGCTTCTTCAGCTTCTTCTTCTTCTTCAGCTTCTTCAGCTTCTTCTTCTTCTGCTTCTTCAGCTTCTTCAGCATCTTCCTCTTCAGCTTCTTCAGCTTCTTCTTCTTCTTCTACAGCTTCTTCTTCTTCTTCTTCTTCTACAGCTTCTTCTTCTTCTACTGCTTCTTCTTCTTTTACTTCTTCTTCTTCTACTGCTTCTTCTTCTTCTTCTGCTTCTTCTTCTTCTTCTGCTTCTTCTTCTTCTTCTGCTTCTTCAGCTTCTTCTTCTACAGCTTCTACTTCTTCTACGGCTTCTTCTTCTTCTACGGCTTCTTCTTCTTCTACGGCTTCTTCTTCTTCTACAGCTTCTTCTTCTTCTACAGCTTCTTCTTCTTCTTCTTCTTCTACAGCTTCTTCTTCTTCTTCTTCTACAGCTTCTTCTTCTTCTTCTTCTACAGCTTCTTCTTCTTCTTCTTCTTCTACAGCTTCTTCTTCTTCTTCTTCTTCTTCTACAGCTTCTTCTTCTTCTTCTTCTTCTTCTTCTTCTACAGCTTCTTCTTCTTCTTCTTCTTCTTCTACAGCTTCTTCTTCTTCTTCTTCTTCTTCTTCTTCTTCTTCTTCTACAGCTTCTTCTTCTTCTTCTTCTTCTTCTACAGCTTCTTCTTCTTCTTCTACAGCTTCTTCTTCTTCTTCTTCTTCTTCTACAGCTTCTTCTTCTTCTTCTTCTTCTACAGCTTCTTCTTCTTCTTCTTCTACAGCTTCTTCTTCTTCTTCTTCTTCTTCTTCTTCTTCTTCTACAGCTTCTGCTTCTTCTTCTACAGCTTCTTCTTCTTCTTCTACAGCTTCTTCTTCTTCTACAGCTTCTTCTTCTTCTTCTTCTTCTACAGCTTCTTCTTCTTCTTCTTCTTCTACAGCTTCTTCTTCTACAGCTTCTTCTTCTACAGCTTCTTCTTCTACAGCTTCTTCTTCTACAGCTACTTCTACAGCTTCTTCTACTGCTTCTTCTTCTGCTTCTACTGCTTCTTCTTCTTCTTCTACTGCTTCTTCTGCTTCTTCTACTGCTTCTTCTTCTGCTTCTACTGCTTCTTCTTCTGCTTCTACTGCTTCTTCTTCTTCTTCTACTGCTTCTTCTTCTTCTTCTACTGCTTCTTCTTCTGCTTCTACTGCTTCTTCTTCTGCTTCTACTGCTTCTTCTTCTTCTTCTACTGCTTCTTCTTCTTCTTCTACTGCTTCTTCTTCTTCTTCTACTGCTTCTTCTTCTTCTTCTACTGCTTCTTCTTCTTCTTCTACTGCTTCTTCTTCTTCTTCTTCTACTGCTGCTTCTTCTTCTTCTACTGCTTCTTCTTCTTCTTCTACTGCTTCTTCTTCTTCTTCTACTGCTTCTTCTTCTTCTTCTTCTACTGCTTCTTCTTCTTCTACTGCTTCTTCTTCTTCTTCTACAGCTTCTTCTACAGCTTCTTCTTCTACAGCTTCTTCTACAGCTTCTTCTTCTACAGCTTCTTCTACTGCTTCTTCTTCTACAGCTTCTTCTACTGCTTCTTCTTCTACTGCTTCTACAGCTTCTTCTTCTACAGCTTCTACAGCTTCTTCTTCTACAGCTTCTACAGCTTCTTCTTCTACAGCTTCTACAGCTTCTTCTTCTTCTTCTTCTACAGCTTCTACAGCTTCTTCTTCTTCTACAGCTTCTTCTTCTTCTACAGCTTCTTCTTCTTCTACAGCTTCTTCTTTTGCTTCTTCTACAGCTTCTTCTTCTTCTTCTTCAGCTTCTTCTGCTTCTTCTACAGCTTCTTCTTCTGCTTCTTCTACAGCTTCTTCTTCTTCTTCTTCAGCTTCTTCTTCTTCTTCAGCTTCTTCAGCTTCTTCTTCTTCTGCTTCTTCAGCTTCTTCAGCATCTTCCTCTTCAGCTTCTACAGCTTCTTCTTCTTCTTCTTCTACAGCTTCTTCTTCTTCTACTGCTTCTTCTTCTTTTACTTCTTCTTCTTCTACTGCTTCTTCTTCTTCTTCTGCTTCTTCTTCTTCTTCTGCTTCTTCTTCTTCTTCTGCTTCTTCTTCTTCTGCTTCTTCAGCTTCTTCTTCTACAGCTTCTACTTCTTCTACAGCTTCTACTTCTTCTACGGCTTCTACTTCTTCTACGGCTTCTTCGTCTTCTACAGCTTCTTCTTCTTCTACAGCTTCTTCTTCTTCTTCTTCTACAGCTTCTTCTTCTTCTTCTTCTACAGCTTCTTCTTCTTCTTCTTCTTCTTCTACAGCTTCTTCTTCTTCTTCTTCTACAGCTTCTTCTTCTTCTTCTTCTTCTACAGCTTCTTCTTCTTCTTCTTCTTCTACAGCTTCTTCTTCTTCTTCTTCTTCTACAGCTTCTTCTTCTTCTTCTTCTTCTTCTACAGCTTCTGCTTCTTCTTCTTCTACAGCTTCTGCTTCTTCATCTTCTTCTACAGCTTCTTCTTCTTCTTCTACAGCTTCTTCTTCTTCTTCTACAGCTTCTTCTTCTTCTACAGCTTCTTCTTCTACAGCTTCTTCTTCTTCTACAGCTTCTTCTTCTTCTACAGCTTCTTCTTCTTCTTCTTCTTCTTCTTCTACAGCTTCTTCTTCTACAGCTTCTTCTTCTACAGCTTCTTCTTCTACAGCTTCTTCTTCTACAGCTTCTTCTTCTACAGCTACTTCTTCTACAGCTTCTTCTACAGCTTCTTCTTCTTCTTCTACAGCTTCTTCTTCAGCTTCTTCTTCTTCTTCTACAGCTTCTTCTTCAGCTTCTTCTTCTTCAGCTTCTTCTTCTTCTTCTTCTTCTTCTTCTTCAGCTTCTTCTGCTTCCTCTACAGCTTCTTCTACAGCTTCTACAGCTTCTTCAGCTTCTTCTTCTTCTTCTTCAGCTTCAGCTTCTTCTTCTTCTTCAGCTTCTTCTTCTTCTACAGCTTCTTCTTCAGCTTCTTCTTCTTCTTCTTCTTCTTCTTCTTCTTCTTCTTCTTCTTCAGCTTCTTCTTCTTCTACAGCTTCTTCTTCTTCTACAGCTTCTTCTTCTTCTACAGCTTCTTCTTCTTCTACAGCTTCTTCTTCTTCTACAGCTTCTACAGCTTCTTCTACAGCTTCTTCTTCTTCTTCTACTGCTTCTTCTTCTTCTTCTTCTACAGCTTCTGCTTCTTCTACAGCTTCTGCTTCTTCTTCTACAGCTTCTGCTTCTTCTTCTTCTACAGCTTCTGCTTCTTCTTCTTCAGCTTCTTCTTCTTCAGCTTCTTCTTCTTCTTCTTCAGCTTCTTATTCTTCTACAGCTTCTACAGCTTCTTCTTCTTCTACAGCTTCTTCTTCTACAGCTTCTTCTTCTTCAGCTTCTTCTTCTTCTTCTACAGCTTCTTCTTCTTCTACAGCTTCTTCTTCTACAGCTTCTTCTTCTTCTACAGCTTCTTCTTCTTCTACAGCTTCAGCTTCTTCTTCTGCTTCTTCTTCTTCTTCTACAGCTTCTTCTTCTTCTACAGCTTCTTCTTCTTCTTCTTCTTCTTCTTCTACAGCTTCTTCTTCTTCTTCTTCTTCTACAGCTTCTTCTTCTTCTTCTTCTTCTTCATCTTCTTCTACAGCTTCTTCTTCTTCTTCTTCTACAGCTTCTTCTTCTTCTTCTTCTTCTTCTTCTACAGCTTCTTCTTCTTCTTCTTCTACAGCTTCTTCTTCTTCTTCTTCTTCTACAGCTTCTTCTTCTTCTTCTTCTTCTTCTTCTTCTTCTTCTTCTTCTTCAGCTTCTGCTTCTTCTTCTTCTTCTACAGCTTCTTCTTCTACAGCTTCTTCTTCTTCTTCTTCTACAGCTTCTTCTTCTTCTTCTACAGCTTCTTCTTCTTCTACAGCTTCTTCTTCTTCTACAGCTTCTTCTTCTTCTTCTACAGCTTCTTCTTCTACAGCTTCTTCTTCTACAGCTTCTTCTTCTACAGCTACTTCTTCTACAGCTTCTTCTACAGCTTCTTCTTCTTCTTCTACTGCTTCTTCTTCTGCTTCTACTGCTTCTTCTTCTGCTTCTACTGCTTCTTCTTCTTCTTCTACTGCTTCTTCTTCTTCTTCTACTGCTTCTTCTTCTTCTTCTACTGCTTCTTCTTCTTCTTCTACTGCTTCTTCTTCTTCTTCTTCTACTGCTGCTTCTTCTTCTTCTACTGCTTCTTCTTCTTCTTCTACTGCTTCTTCTTCTTCTTCTACTGCTTCTTCTTCTTCTTCTACTGCTTCTTCTTCTTCTTCTACAGCTTCTTCTACAGCTTCTTCTTCTACAGCTTCTTCTACAGCTTCTTCTTCTACAGCTTCTTCTACAGCTTCTTCTTCTACAGCTTCTTCTACTGCTTCTTCTTCTACTGCTTCTACAGCTTCTTCTTCTACAGCTTCTACAGCTTCTTCTTCTACAGCTTCTACAGCTTCTTCTTCTACAGCTTCTACAGCTTCTTCTTCTTCTTCTACAGCTTCTACAGCTTCTTCTTCTTCTACAGCTTCTTCTTCTTCTACAGCTTCTTCTTCTTCTACAGCTTCTTCTTTTGCTTCTTCTACAGCTTCTTCTTCTTCTTCTTCTTCAGCTTCTTCTGCTTCTTCTACAGCTTCTTCTTCTGCTTCTTCTACAGCTTCTTCTTCTTCTTCTTCAGCTTCTTCAGCTTCTTCTTCTTCTTCAGCTTCTTCAGCTTCTTCTTCTTCTGCTTCTTCAGCTTCTTCAGCATCTTCCTCTTCAGCTTCTACAGCTTCTTCTTCTTCTTCTTCTACAGCTTCTTCTTCTTCTACTGCTTCTTCTTCTTTTACTTCTACTTCTTCTACTGCTTCTTCTTCTTCTTCTGCTTCTTCTTCTTCTTCTGCTTCTTCTTCTTCTTCTGCTTCTTCTTCTTCTGCTTCTTCAGCTTCTTCTTCTACAGCTTCTACTTCTTCTACGGCTTCTTCTTCTTCTACAGCTTCTTCTTCTTCTTCTTCTACAGCTTCTTCTTCTTCTTCTACAGCTTCTTCTTCTTCTTCTACAGCTTCTTCTTCTTCTTCTACAGCTTCTTCTTCTTCTTCTTCTTCTTCTACAGCTTCTTCTTCTTCTTCTTCTACAGCTTCTTCTTCTTCTTCTTCTTCTTCTACAGCTTCTTCTTCTTCTTCTTCTTCTTCTACAGCTTCTTCTTCTTCTTCTACAGCTTCTTCTTCTTCTTCTTCTTCTACAGCTTCTTCTTCTTCTTCTTCTACAGCTTCTGCTTCTTCTTCTTCTACAGCTTCTGCTTCTTCTTCTTCTTCTACAGCTTCTTCTTCTTCTTCTACAGCTTCTTCTTCTTCTTCTACAGCTTCTTCTTCTTCTACAGCTTCTTCTTCTACAGCTTCTTCTTCTTCTACAGCTTCTTCTTCTTCTACAGCTTCTTCTTCTTCTTCTTCTACAGCTTCTTCTTCTACAGCTTCTTCTTCTACAGCTTCTTCTTCTACAGCTTCTTCTTCTACAGCTTCTTCTTCTACAGCTTCTTCTTCTACAGCTTCTTCTTCTACAGCTTCTTCTTCTACAGCTTCTTCTTCTACAGCTACTTCTTCTACAGCTTCTTCTACAGCTTCTTCTTCTTCTTCTACAGCTTCTTCTTCAGCTTCTTCTTCTTCTTCTACAGCTTCTTCTTCAGCTTCTTCTTCTTCAGCTTCTTCTTCTTCAGCTTCTTCTTCTTCTTCTTCTTCTTCTTCAGCTTCTTCTGCTTCCTCTACAGCTTCTTCTACAGCTTCTACAGCTTCTTCAGCTTCTTCAGCTTCTTCTTCTTCTTCTTCAGCTTCAGCTTCTTCTTCTTCTTCAGCTTCTTCTTCTTCTACAGCTTCTTCTTCAGCTTCTTCTTCTTCTTCTTCTTCTTCTTCTTCTTCTTCTTCTTCTACAGCTTCTTCTTCTTCTACAGCTTCTTCTTCTTCTACAGCTTCTTCTTCTTCTACAGCTTCTTCTTCTTCTACAGCTTCTACAGCTTCTTCTACAGCTTCTTCTTCTTCTTCTACAGCTTCTTCTTCTTCTTCTACTGCTTCTTCTTCTTCTTCTTCTACAGCTTCTGCTTCTTCTACAGCTTCTGCTTCTTCTTCTACAGCTTCTGCTTCTTCTTCTTCTACAGCTTCTGCTTCTTCTTCTTCAGCTTCTTCTTCTTCAGCTTCTTCTTCTTCTTCTTCAGCTTCTTCTTCTTCTACAGCTTCTACAGCTTCTTCTTCTTCTACAGCTTCTTCTTCTACAGCTTCTTCTTCTTCAGCTTCTTCTTCTTCTTCTACAGCTTCTTCTTCTTCTACAGCTTCTTCTTCTACAGCTTCTTCTTCTTCTACAGCTTCTTCTTCTTCTACAGCTTCTTCTTCTACAGCTTCAGCTTCTTCTTCTGCTTCTTCTTCTTCTTCTTCTACAGCTTCTTCTTCTTCTACAGCTTCTTCTTCTTCTACAGCTTCTTCTTCTTCTACTGCTTCTTCTTCTTCTTCTACTGCTTCTTCTTCTTCTTCTACTGCTTCTTCTTCTACAGCTTCTTCTTCTTCAGCTTCTTCTTCTACAGCTTCTTCTACTGCTTCTACTGCTTCTTCTTCTGCTTCTACTGCTTCTTCTTCTGCTTCTACTGCTTCTTCTTCTGCTTCTACTGCTTCTTCTTCTTCTTCTACTGCTTCTTCTTCTGCTTCTACTGCTTCTTCTTCTGCTTCTACTGCTTCTTCTTCTTCTTCTACTGCTTCTTCTTCTTCTACTGCTTCTTCTTCTTCTTCTACTGCTTCTTCTTCTTCTTCTACTGCTTCTTCTTCTTCTTCTTCTACTGCTTCTTCTTCTTCTTCTTCTACTGCTTCTTCTTCTTCTTCTACAGCTTCTTCTTCTTCTTCTACAGCTTCTTCTACAGCTTCTTCTTCTACAGCTTCTTCTACTGCTTCTTCTTCTACAGCTTCTTCTTCTACAGCTTCTTCTACTGCTTCTTCTTCTACAGCTTCTACAGCTTCTTCTTCTACAGCTTCTACAGCTTCTTCTTCTACAGCTTCTACAGCTTCTTCTTCTACAGCTTCTACAGCTTCTTCTTCTTCTTCTTCTACAGCTTCTACAGCTTCCTCTTCTTCTACAGCTTCTTCTTCTTCTACAGCTTCTTCTTCTTCTACAGCTTCTTCTTCTTCTACAGCTTCTTCTTCTTCTTCTTCTTCTTCTTCAGCTTCTTCTGCTTCTTCTACAGCTTCTTCTTCTTCTTCTTCTTCTTCTTCAGCTTCTTCTTCTTCTGCTTCTTCAGCTTCTTCAGCATCTTCCTCTTCAGCTTCTTCAGCTTCTTCTTCTTCTTCTACAGCTTCTTCTTCTTCTTCTTCTACAGCTTCTTCTTCTTCTACTGCTTCTTCTTCTTTTACTTCTTCTTCTTCTACTGCTTCTTCTTCTTCTTCTGCTTCTTCTTCTGCTTCTTCTTCTTCTTCTGCTTCTTCAGCTTCTTCTTCTACAGCTTCTACTTCTTCTACGGCTTCTACTTCTTCTACGGCTTCTTCTTCTACAGCTTCTTCTTTTTCTACAGCTTCTTCTTCTTCTACAGCTTCTTCTTCTTCTTCTTCTACAGCTTCTTCTTCTTCTTCTTCTACAGCTTCTTCTTCTTCTACAGCTTCTTCTTCTTCTTCTTCTTCTTCTACAGCTTCTTCTTCTTCTTCTTCTACAGCTTCTTCTTCTTCTTCTTCTTCTTCTTCTTCTTCTTCTACAGCTTCTTCTTCTTCTTCTTCTTCTTCTACAGCTTCTTCTTCTTCTTCTTCTTCTTCTACAGCTTCTTCTTCTTCTTCTTCTACAGCTTCTTCTTCTTCTTCTTCTTCTACAGCTTCTTCTTCTTCTTCTTCTTCTTCTTCTTCTTCTTCTTCTTCTTCTTCAGCTTCTGCTTCTTCTTCTTCTTCTACAGCTTCTTCTTCTACAGCTTCTTCTTCTTCTTCTACAGCTTCTTCTTCTTCTTCTACAGCTTCTTCTTCTTCTACAGCTTCTTCTTCTTCTACAGCTTCTTCTTCTTCTACAGCTTCTTCTTCTTCTACAGCTTCTTCTTCTTCTTCTTCTTCTACAGCTTCTTCTTCTACAGCTTCTTCTTCTACAGCTACTTCTTCTACAGCTTCTTCTACAGCTTCTTCTTCTTCTTCTACAGCTTCTTCTTCAGCTTCTTCTTCTACAGCTTCTTCTTCTTCTTCTACAGCTTCTTCTTCAGCTTCTTCTTCTTCAGCTTCTTCTGCTTCTTCTACAGCTTCTTCTTCTTCTGCTTCTTCTACAGCTTCTACAGCTTCTTCAGCTTCTTCAGCTTCTTCTTCTTCTTCTTCAGCTTCAGCTTCTTCTTCAGCTTCAGCTTCTTCTTCTTCTACAGCTTCTTCTTCAGCTTCTTCTTCTTCTTCTTCTTCTACAGCTTCTTCTTCTTCTACAGCTTCTTCTTCTTCTACAGCTTCTTCTTCTTCTACAGCTTCTTCTTCTTCTACAGCTTCTTCTTCTTCTACAGCTTCTACAGCTTCTTCTACAGCTTCTTCTTCTTCTTCTACTGCTTCTTCTTCTTCTTCTTCTTCTACAGCTTCTTCTTCTTCTACAGCTTCTGCTTCTTCTTCTACAGCTTCTGCTTCTTCTTCTTCTACAGCTTCTGCTTCTTCTTCTTCTACAGCTTCTGCTTCTTCTTCTTCTTCAGCTTCTTCTTCTTCTTCTTCAGCTTCTTCTTCTTCTTCTTCTTCTTCAGCTTCTTCTTCTTCTTCTACAGCTTCTGCTTCTTCTTCTTCCTCTTCTTCTTCTACAGCTTCTTCTTCTTCTTCTTCTTCTACAGCTTCTTCTTCTTCTTCTTCTACAGCTTCTTCTTCTTCTACAGCTTCTTCTTCTTCTACAGCTTCTTCTTCTTCTACAGCTTCTTCTTCTTCTACAGCTTCTTCTTCTTCTTCTTCTTCTTCTTCTTCTTCTTCTACAGCTTCTTCTTCTTCTACAGCTTCTTCTTCTTCTACTGCTTCTTCTACAGCTTCTTCTTCTTCTTCTACAGCTTCTTCTTCTTCTTCTTCTACAGCTTCTTCTTCTTCTTCTACAGCTTCTTCTTCTTCTACAGCTTCTTCTACTGCTTCTTCTTCTTCTACAGCTTCTTCTTCTTCTACAGCTTCTTCTTCTTCTACAGCTTCTTCTTCTTCTTCTTCTACAGCTTCTTCTTCTTCTACAGCTTCTTCTTCTTCTACAGCTTCTTCTTCTTCTTCTACAGCTTCTTCTTCAGCTTCTTCTTCTTCAGCTTCTTCTTCTTCAGCTTCTTCTTCTTCTTCTACAGCTTCTTCTTCTTCTTCTACAGCTTCTTCTTCTTCTTCTTCTTCTACAGCTTCTTCTTCTTCTTCTTCTTCTACAGCTTCTTCTTCTTCTACAGCTTCTTCTTCTTCTACAGCTTCTTCTTCTACAGCTTCTTCTTCTTCTTCTACAGCTTCTTCTTCTTCTGCTTCTTCTTCTTCTACAGCTTCTTCTTCTTCTACAGCTTCAGTTTCTTCTTCTGCTTCTTCTTCTACTTCTTCTACAGCTTCTTCTTCTTCTACAGCTTCTTCTTCTTCTACAGCTTCTTCTTCTTCTACAGCTTCTTCTTCTTCTACTGCTTCTTCTTCTTCTTCTACTGCTTCTTCTTCTTCTACTGCTTCTTCTTCTTTAGCTTCTTCTTCTACAGCTTCTTCTACTGCTTCTACTGCTTCTTCTTCTGCTTCTACTGCTTCTTCTTCTGCTTCTACTGCTTCTTCTTCTTCTTCTACTGCTTCTTCTTCTGCTTCTACTGCTTCTTCTTCTTCTTCTACTGCTTCTTCTTCTTCTTCTTCTGCTTCTACTGCTTCTTCTTCTGCTTCTACTGCTTCTTCTTCTTCTTCTTCTACTGCTTCTTCTTCTTCTTCTACTGCTTCTTCTTCTTCTTCTACTGCTGCTTCTTCTTCTTCTACTGCTGCTTCTTCTTCTTCTACTGCTGCTTCTTCTTCTTCTACTGCTTCTTCTTCTTCTTCTACTGCTTCTTCTTCTTCTTCTTCTACTGCTTCTTCTTCTTCTTCTTCTACTGCTTCTTCTTCTTCTTCTTCTACTGCTTCTTCTTCTTCTTCTTCTACTGCTTCTTCTTCTTCTTCTACTGCTTCTTCTTCTTCTACTGCTTCTTCTTCTTCTTCTACTGCTTCTTCTTCTTCTTCTACAGCTTCTTCTACAGCTTCTTCTTCTACAGCTTCTTCTACTGCTTCTTCTTCTACAGCTTCTTCTACAGCTTCTTCTACTGCTTCTTCTTCTACAGCTTCTTCTACTGCTTCTTCTTCTACAGCTTCTACAGCTTCTTCTTCTACAGCTTCTACAGCTTCTTCTTCTACAGCTTCTACAGCTTCTTCTTCTACAGCTTCTTCTTCTTCTTCTTCTTCTACAGCTTCTACAGCTTCTTCTTCTTCTACAGCTTCTTCTTCTTCTACAGCTTCTTCTTCTGCTTCTTCTACAGCTTCTTCTTCTTCTTCAGCTTCTTCTGCTTCTTCTACAGCTTCTTCTTCTGCTTCTTCTACAGCTTCTTCTTCTTCTTCTTCAGCTTCTTCAGCTTCTTCTTCTTCAGCTTCTTCAGCTTCTTCTTCTTCTGCTTCTTCAGCTTCTTCAGCATCTTCCTCTTCAGATTCTTCAGCTTCTTCTTCTTCTTCTACAGCTTCTTATTCTTCTTCTTCTACAGCTTCTTCTTCTTCTACTGCTTCTTCTTCTTTTACTGCTTCTTCTTTTACTGCTTCTTCTTCTTCTACTGCTTCTTCTTGTTCTTCTGCTTCTTCTTCTTCTACTGCTTCTTCTTCTTCTTCTGCTTCTTCTTCTTCTTCTGCTTCTTCAGCTTCTTCTTCTACAGCTTCTACTTCTTCTACGGCTTCTACTTCTTCTACGGCTTCTTCTTCTTCTACAGCTTCTTCTTCTTCTTCTTCTTCTTCTTCTACAGCTTCTTCTTCTTCTACAGCTTCTTCTTCTTCTTCTTCTTCTACAGCTTCTTCTTCTTCTTCTTCTTCTTCTACAGCTTCTCCTTCTTCTTCTTCTTCTTCTTCTTCTTCTTCTACAGCTTCTGCTTCTTCTTCTTCTTCTACAGCTTCTTCTTCTTCTTCTTCTACAGCTTCTTCTTCTTCTTCTTCTACAGCTTCTTCTTCTTCTTCTTCTACAGCTTCTTCTTCTTCTTCTACAGCTTCTTCTGCTTCTTCTTCTTCTGCTTCTTCTTCTTCTGCTTCTTCAGCTTCTTCTACAGCTTCTTCAGCTTCTTCTACAGCTTCTTCAGCTTCTTCTACAGCTTCTTCTTCTTCTACTGCTTCTTCTTCTTCTTCTTTTTCTACTGCTTCTTCTTCTTCTTCTTCTACTGCTTCTTCTTCTTCTTCTTCTTCTACTGCTTCTTCTTCTTCTTCTACTGCTTCTTCTTCTACTGCTTCTTCTACTGCTTCTTCTTCTTCTTCTTCTACTGCTTCTTCTACAGCTTCTTCTTCTTCTGCTTCAGCTTCTTCTTCTTCTTCTTCTGCTTCAGCTTCTTCTTCTTCAGCTTCTTCTTCTTCAGCTTCAGCTTCTTCTTCTTCTTCTTCTTCTACAGCTTCTTCTTCTACAGCTTCTTCTTCTACAGCTTCTTCTACAGCTTCTTCTTCTACAGCTTCTTCTTCTACAGCTTCTTCTTCTACAGCTTCTTCTTCTACAGCTTCTTCTTCTACAGCTTCTTCTTCTTCTTCTTCTGCTTCAGCTTCTTCTTCTGCTTCAGCTTCTTCTTCTGCTTCTGCTTCAGGTTCTTCTTCTTCTTCTTCTTCTGCTTCAGCTTCTTCTTCTTCTACAGCTTCTTCTTCTTCTTCTTCTTCTTCTTCTTCTTCTTCTTCTTCTTCTACAGCTTCTTCTTCTTCTACAGCTTCTTCTACAGCTTCTTCTTCTTCTACAGCTTCTTCTACAGCTTCTTCTTCTTCTACAGCTTCTTCTACAGCTTCTTCTTCTTCTACAGCTTCTTCTACAGCTTCTTCTTCTTCTTCTTCTTCTACAGCTTCTTCTTCTTCTACAGCTTCTTCTTCTTCTACAGCTGCTGATTCTTCTTCTTCTACAGCTTCTTCTTCTTCTTCTTCTTCTTCTACAGCTTCTTCTTCTTCTTCTTCTACAGCTTCTTCTTCTTCTTCTTCTTCTTCTACAGCTTCTTCTTCTTCTACAGCTGCTGATTCTTCTTCTTCTACAGCTTCTTCTTCTTCTTCTTCTTCTTCTACAGCTTCTTCTTCTTCTTCTTCTTCTACAGCTTCTTCTTCTTCTTCTTCTTCTACAGCTTCTTCTTCTTCTACAGCTTCTTCTTCTTCTTCTTCTTCTACAGCTTCTTCTTCTTCTTCTTCTTCTTCTACAGCTTCTTCTTCTTCTTCTTCTACAGCTTCTTCTTCTTCTTCTTCTTCTTCTACAGCTTCTTCTTCTTCTTCTACAGCTTCTTCTTCTTCTTCTTCTACAGCTTCTTCTTCTTCTTCTTCTTCTACAGCTTCTTCTTCTTCTACAGCTTCTTCTTCTTCTTCTTCTTCTTCTTCTACAGCTTCTTCTTCTTCTACAGCTTCTTCTTCTTCTACTGCTTCTTCTTCTTCTTCTACTGCTTCTTCTTCTTCTTCTACTGCTTCTTCTTCTACAGCTTCTTCTTCTACAGCTTCTTCTTCAGCTTCTTCTTCTACAGCTTCTTCTACTGCTTCTACTGCTTCTTCTTCTGCTTCTACTGCTTCTTCTTCTGCTTCTACTGCTTCTTCTTCTGCTTCTACTGCTTCTTCTTCTGCTTCTACTGCTTCTTCTTCTTCTTCTACAGCTTCTTCTTCAGCTTCTTCTTCTTCTTCTTCTTCTTCAGCTTCTTCTGCTTCTTCTGCTTCTTCTACAGCTTCTTCTTCTGCTTCTTCTACAGCTTCTACAGCTTATTCAGCTTCTTCAGCTTCTTCTTCTTCTTCTTCTTCAGCTTCAGCTTCTTCTTCTTCTTCAGCTTCTTCTTCTTCTACAGCTTCTTCTTCAGCTTCTTCTTCTTCTTCTTCTTCTTCTTCTACAGCTTCTTCTTCTTCTACAGCTTCTTCTTCTTCTACAGCTTCTTCTTCTTCTACTGCTTCTTCTTCTTCTTCTACTGCTTCTTCTTCTACAGCTTCTTCTTCTTCAGCTTCTTCTTCTACAGCTTCTTCTGCTGCTTCTACTGCTTCTTCTTCTGCTTCTACTTCTGCTTCTACTGCTTCTTCTTCTGCTTCTACTGCTTCTTCTTCTGCTTCTACTGCTTCTTCTTCTTCTTCTACTGCTTCTTCTTCTGCTTCTACTGCTTCTTCTTCTGCTTCTACTGCTTCTTCTTCTTCTTCTACTGCTTCTTCTTCTTCTTCTACTGCTTCTTTTTCTGCTTCTACTGCTTCTTCTTCTGCTTCTACTGCTTCTTCTTCTGCTTCTACTGCTTCTTCTTCTTCTTCTACTGCTTCTTCTTCTTCTTCTTCTACTGCTGCTTCTTCTTCTTCTACTGCTTCATCTTCTTCTTCTACTGCTTCTTCTTCTACAGCTTCTTCTACAGCTTCTTCTTCTACAGCTTCTTCTACTGCTTCTTCTTCTACTGCTTCTACAGCTTCTTCTTCTACAGCTTCTACAGCTTCTTCTTCTACAGCTTCTACAGCTTCTTCTTCTACAGCTTCTACAGCTTCTTCTTCTTCTACAGCTTCTACAGCTTATTCTTCTTCTACAGCTTCTTCTTCTACAGCTTCTTCTTCTTCTACAGCTTCTTCTTCTGCTTCTTCTACAGCTTCTTCTTCTTTTTCTTCTTCTTCTTCTTCAGCTTCTTCTGCTTCTTCTACAGCTTCTTCTTCTGCTTCTTCTACAGCTTCTTCTTCTTCTTCTTCTTCAGCTTCTTCAGCTTCTTCTTCTTCTTCAGCTTCTTCAGCTTCTTCTTCTTCTTCAGCTTCTTCAGCTTCTTCTTCTTCTTCAGCTTCTTCAGCTTCTTCTTCTTCTGCTTCTTCAGCATCTTCCTCTTCAGCTTCTTCAGCTTCTTCTTCTTCTTCTACAGCTTCTTCTTCTTCTTCTTCTACAGCTTCTTCTTCTTCTACTGCTTCTTCTTCTTTTACTGCTTCTTCTTCTTCTTCTACTGCTTCTTCTTCTTTTACTGCTTCTTCTTCTACTGCTTCTTCTTCTTCTTCTGCTTCTTCTTCTTCTTCTGCTTCTTCTTCTTCTTCTGCTTCTTCAGCTTCTTCTTCTACAGCTTCTACTTCTTCTACGGCTTCTACTTCTTCTACGGCTTCTACTTCTTCTACGGCTTCTTCTTCTTCTACAGCTTCTTCTTCTTCTTCTTCTTCTTCTACAGCTTCTTCTTCTTCTACAGCTTCTTCTTCTTCTTCTTCTTCTTCTTCTACAGCTTCTTCTTCTTCTTCTTCTTCTTCTACAGCTTCTTCTTCTTCTGCTTCTTCTTCTTCTACAGCTTCTGCTTCTTCTTCTTCTTCTTCTTCTTCTTCTTCTTCTACAGCTTCTGCTTCTTCTACTTCTTCTTCTTCTTCTTCTTCTACAGCTTCTGCTTCTTCTACTTCTTCTACAGCTTCTTCTTCTTCTTTTCTACAGCTTCTTCTTCTACAGCTTCTTCTTCTTCTTCTACAGCTTCTTCTGCTTCTTCTTCTTCTGCTTCTTCAGCTTCTGCTTCTTCAGCTTCTTCTACAGCTTCTTCAGCTTCTTCTACAGCTTCTTCAGCTTCTTCTACAGCTTCTTCAGCTTCTTCTACAGCTTCTTCTTCTTCTTCTTCTACTGCTTCTTCTTCTACTGCTTCTTCTTCCTCTTCTTCTACTGCTGCTTCTTCTTCTTCTACTGCTTCATCTTCTTCTTCTACTGCTTCTTCTTCTTCTTCTACTGCTTCTTCTTCTTCTTCTTCTACTGCTTCTTCTTCTTCTTCTTCTACTGCTTCTTCTTCTTCTACTGCTTCTTCTTCTTCTTCTACTGCTTCTTCTTCTTCTTCTTCTACTGCTTCTTCTTCTTCTTCTTCTACTGCTTCTTCTACAGCTTCTTCTTCTACAGCTTCTTCTACTGCTTCTTCTTCTACTGCTTCTTCTACAGCTTCTTCTTCTACAGCTTCTTCTACTGCTTCTTCTTCTACAGCTTCTTCTACAGCTTCTTCTTCTACAGCTTCTTCTACTGCTTCTTCTTCTACTGCTTCTACAGCTTCTTCTTCTACAGCTTCTACAGCTTCTTCTTCTTCTTCTTCTACAGCTTCTACAGCTTCTTCTTCTTCTTCTACAGCTTCTACAGCTTCTTCTTCTTCTACAGCTTCTTCTTCTTCTACAGCTTCTTCTTCTTCTACAGCTTCTTCTTCTGCTTCTTCTACAGCTTCTTCTTCTTCTTCTTCAGCTTCTTCTGCTTCTTCTACAGCTTCTTCTTCTGCTTCTTCTACAGCTTCTTCTTCTTCTTCTTCAGCTTCTTCAGCTTCTTCTTCTTCTTCAGCTTCTTCAGCTTCTTCTTCTTCTGCTTCTTCAGCTTCTTCAGCATCTTCCTCTTCAGCTTCTTCAGCTTCTTCTTCTTCTTCTACAGCTTCTTCTTCTTCTTCTTCTTCTTCTACAGCTTCTTCTTCTTCTACTGCTTCTTCTTCTTTTACTTCTTCTTCTTCTACTGCTTCTTCTTCTTCTTCTGCTTCTTCTTCTTCTTCTGCTTCTTCTTCTTCTTCTGCTTCTTCAGCTTCTTCTTCTACAGCTTCTACTTCTTCTACGGCTTCTTCTTCTTCTACAGCTTCTTCTTCTTCTACAGCTTCTTCTTCTTCTACAGCTTCTTCTTCTTCTTCTTCTACAGCTTCTTCTTCTTCTTCTTCTACAGCTTCTTCTTCTTCTTCTTCTACAGCTTCTTCTTCTTCTTCTTCTACAGCTTCTTCTTCTTCTTCTTCTTCTTCTACAGCTTCTTCTTCTTCTTCTTCTTCTTCTTCTTCTTCTACAGCTTCTTCTTCTTCTTCTTCTTCTTCTTCTACAGCTTCTTCTTCTTCTTCTTCTTCTTCTTCTTCTTCTTCTACAGCTTCTTCTTCTTCTTCTTCTTCTACAGCTTCTTCTTCTTCTTCTACAGCTTCTTCTTCTTCTTCTTCTTCTTCTACAGCTTCTTCTTCTTCTTCTTCTTCTACAGCTTCTTCTTCTTCTTCTTCTTCTTCTACAGCTTCTTCTTCTTCTTCTTCTTCTTCTTCTTCTACAGCTTCTGCTTCTTCTTCTTCTTCTTCTTCTTCTTCTTCTTCTTCTTCTTCTTCTACAGCTTCTTCTTCTTCTTCTACAGCTTCTTCTTCTTCTTCTACAGCTTCTTCTTCTTCTACAGCTTCTTCTTCTTCTTCTTCTTCTTCTTCTACAGCTTCTTCTTCTTCTTCTTCTTCTACAGCTTCTTCTTCTACAGCTTCTTCTTCTACAGCTTCTTCTTCTACAGCTTCTTCTTCTACAGCTACTTCTTCTACAGCTTCTTCTACAGCTTCTTCTACTGCTTCTTCTTCTGCTTCTACTGCTTCTTCTTCTTCTTCTACTGCTTCTTCTGCTTCTTCTACTGCTTCTTCTTCTGCTTCTACTGCTTCTTCTTCTGCTTCTTCTTCTTCTTCTACTGCTTCTTCTTCTTCTTCTACTGCTTCTTCTTCTGCTTCTACTGCTTCTTCTTCTGCTTCTACTGCTTCTTCTTCTTCTTCTACTGCTTCTTCTTCTTCTTCTACTGCTTCTTCTTCTTCTTCTACTGCTTCTTCTTCTTCTTCTTCTACTGCTGCTTCTTCTTCTTCTACTGCTTCTTCTTCTTCTTCTACTGCTGCTTCTTCTTCTTCTACTGCTTCTTCTTCTTCTTCTACTGCTTCTTCTTCTTCTTCTTCTTCTTCTACTGCTTCTTCTTCTTCTACTGCTTCTTCTTCTTCTTCTACAGCTTCTTCTACAGCTTCTTCTTCTACAGCTTCTTCTACAGCTTCTTCTTCTACAGCTTCTTCTACAGCTTCTTCTTCTACAGCTTCTTCTACTGCTTCTTCTTCTACTGCTTCTACAGCTTCTTCTTCTACAGCTTCTACAGCTTCTTCTTCTACAGCTTCTACAGCTTCTTCTTCTACAGCTTCTACAGCTTCTTCTTCTACAGCTTCTACAGCTTCTTCTTCTTCTACAGCTTCTTCTTCTTCTACAGCTTCTTCTTCTTCTACAGCTTCTTCTTTTGCTTCTTCTACAGCTTCTTCTTCTTCTTCTTCAGCTTCTTCTGCTTCTTCTACAGCTTCTTCAGCTTCTTCTTCTTCTTCAGCTTCTTCAGCTTCTTCTTCTTCTGCTTCTTCAGCTTCTTCAGCATCTTCCTCTTCAGCTTCTACAGCTTCTTCTTCTTCTTCTTCTACAGCTTCTTCTTCTTCTACTGCTTCTTCTTCTTTTACTTCTTCTTCTTCTACTGCTTCTTCTTCTTCTTCTGCTTCTTCTTCTTCTTCTGCTTCTTCTTCTTCTGCTTCTTCAGCTTCTTCTTCTACAGCTTCTACTTCTTCTACGGCTTCTACTTCTTCTACGGCTTCTTCTTCTTCTACAGCTTCTTCTTCTTCTACAGCTTCTTCTTCTTCTTCTTCTACAGCTTCTTCTTCTTCTTCTTCTACAGCTTCTTCTTCTTCTTCTTCTTCTTCTACAGCTTCTTCTTCTTCTTCTTCTTCTTCTTCTACAGCTTCTTCTTCTTCTTCTTCTTCTTCTTCTACAGCTTCTTCTTCTTCTTCTTCTTCTACAGCTTCTTCTTCTTCTTCTTCTTCTACAGCTTCTTCTTCTTCTTCTTCTTCTACAGCTTCTTCTTCTTCTTCTTCTACAGCTTCTGCTTCTTCTTCTTCTTCTACAGCTTCTTCTTCTTCTTCTACAGCTTCTTCTTCTTCTTCTTCTACAGCTTCTTCTTCTTCTACAGCTTCTTCTTCTACAGCTTCTTCTTCTTCTACAGCTTCTTCTTCTTCTTCTTCTACAGCTTCTTCTTCTACAGCTTCTTCTTCTACAGCTTCTTCTTCTACAGCTACTTCTTCTACAGCTTCTTCTACAGCTTCTTCTTCTTCTTCTACAGCTTCTTCTTCAGCTTCTTCTTCTTCTTCTACAGCTTCTTCTTCAGCTTCTTCTTCTTCAGCTTCTTCTTCTTCTTCTTCTTCTTCTTCAGCTTCTTCTGCTTCCTCTACAGCTTCTTCTACAGCTTCTACAGCTTCTTCAGCTTCTTCAGCTTCTTCTTCTTCTTCTTCAGCTTCAGCTTCTTCTTCTTCTTCAGCTTCTTCTTCTTCTACAGCTTCTTCTTCAGCTTCTTCTTCTTCTTCTTCTTCTTCTTCTTCTTCTTCTTCTTCTTCTTCTTCTTCTTCTTCTTCTTCTTCTACAGCTTCTTCTTCTTCTACAGCTTCTTCTTCTTCTACAGCTTCTACAGCTTCTTCTACAGCTTCTTCTTCTTCTTCTACAGCTTCTTCTTCTTCTTCTACTGCTTCTTCTTCTTCTTCTTCTACAGCTTCTGCTTCTTCTACAGCTTCTGCTTCTTCTTCTACAGCTTCTGCTTCTTCTTCTTCTACAGCTTCTGCTTCTTCTTCTTCAGCTTCTTCTTCTTCAGCTTCTTCTTCTTCTTCTTCAGCTTCTTCTTCTTCTACAGCTTCTACAGCTTCTTCTTCTTCTACAGCTTCTTCTTCTACAGCTTCTTCTTCTACAGCTTCTTCTTCTTCAGCTTCTTCTTCTTCTTCTACAGCTTCTTCTTCTTCTACAGCTTCTTCTTCTACAGCTTCTTCTTCTTCTACAGCTTCTTCTTCTTCTACAGCTTCAGCTTCTTCTTCTGCTTCTTCTTCTTCTTCTACAGCTTCTTCTTCTTCTACAGCTTCTTCTTCTTCTACAGCTTCTTCTTCTTCTACTGCTTCTTCTTCTTCTTCTACTGCTTCTTCTTCTTCTTCTACTGCTTCTTCTTCTACAGCTTCTTCTTCTTCAGCTTCTTCTTCTACAGCTTCTTCTACTGCTTCTACTGCTTCTTCTTCTGCTTCTACTGCTTCTTCTTCTGCTTCTACTGCTTCTTCTTCTGCTTCTACTGCTTCTTCTTCTTCTTCTACTGCTTCTTCTTCTGCTTCTACTGCTTCTTCTTCTGCTTCTACTGCTTCTTCTTCTTCTTCTACTGCTTCTTCTTCTTCTTCTACTGCTTCTTCTTCTTCTTCTACTGCTTCTTCTTCTTCTTCTACTGCTTCTTCTTCTTCTTCTACTGCTTCTTCTTCTTCTTCTTCTACTGCTTCTTCTTCTTCTTCTTCTACTGCTTCTTCTTCTTCTTCTTCTACTGCTTCTTCTTCTTCTTCTACAGCTTCTTCTTCTTCTTCTACAGCTTCTTCTTCTACAGCTTCTTCTTCTACAGCTTCTTCTACTGCTTCTTCTTCTACAGCTTCTTCTTCTACAGCTTCTTCTACTGCTTCTTCTTCTACAGCTTCTACAGCTTCTTCTTCTACAGCTTCTACAGCTTCTTCTTCTACAGCTTCTACAGCTTCTTCTTCTTCTTCTTCTACAGCTTCTACAGCTTCCTCTTCTTCTACAGCTTCTTCTTCTTCTACAGCTTCTTCTTCTTCTTCTTCTTCTTCTTCTTCTTCTTCAGCTTCTTCTGCTTCTTCTACAGCTTCTTCTTCTTCTTCTTCAGCTTCTTCAGCTTCTTCTTCTTCTTCAGCTTCTTCAGCTTCTTCTTCTTCTGCTTCTTCAGCTTCTTCAGCATCTTCCTCTTCAGCTTCTTCAGCTTCTTCTTCTTCTTCTACAGCTTCTTCTTCTTCTACAGCTTCTTCTTCTTCTACTGCTTCTTCTTCTTTTACTTCTTCTTCTTCTACTGCTTCTTCTTCTTCTGCTTCTTCTTCTGCTTCTTCTTCTTCTTCTGCTTCTTCTGCTTCTTCTTCTACAGCTTCTACTTCTTCTACGGCTTCTACTTCTTCTACGGCTTCTTCTTCTACAGCTTCTTCTTCTTCTACAGCTTCTTCTTCTTCTACAGCTTCTTCTTCTTCTTCTTCTACAGCTTCTTCTTCTTCTTCTTCTACAGCTTCTTCTTCTTCTACAGCTTCTTCTTCTTCTTCTTCTTCTTCTACAGCTTCTTCTTCTTCTTCTTCTTCTACAGCTTCTTCTTCTTCTTCTTCTTCTTCTTCTTCTTCTTCTACAGCTTCTTCTTCTTCTTCTTCTTCTTCTACAGCTTCTTCTTCTTCTTCTTCTACAGCTTCTTCTTCTTCTTCTTCTACAGCTTCTTCTTCTTCTTCTTCTACAGCTTCTTCTTCTTCTTCTTCTTCTTCTACAGCTTCTTCTTCTTCTTCTTCTTCTTCTTCTTCTTCTTCTTCTTCTTCTTCTTCTTCTTCTTCAGCTTCTGCTTCTTCTTCTTCTTCTACAGCTTCTTCTTCTTCTTCTTCTACAGCTTCTCTTCTTCTTCTACAGCTTCTTCTTCTTCTACAGCTTCTTCTTCTTCTACAGCTTCTTCTTCTTCTACAGCTTCTTCTTCTTCTTCTTCTTCTACAGCTTCTTCTTCTACAGCTTCTTCTTCTACAGCTACTTCTTCTACAGCTTCTTCTACAGCTTCTTCTTCTTCTTCTACTGCTTCTTCTTCTGCTTCTACTGCTTCTTCTTCTGCTTCTACTGCTTCTTCTTCTGCTTCTACTGCTTCTTCTTCTTCTTCTACTGCTTCTTCTTCTTCTTCTACTGCTTCTTCTTCTTCTTCTACTGCTGCTTCTTCTTCTTCTACTGCTTCTTCTTCTACTGCTTCTTCTTCTTCTTCTACTGCTTCTTCTTCTTCTTCTACTGCTTCTTCTTCTTCTTCTACTGCTTCTTCTTCTTCTTCTTCTACTGCTGCTTCTTCTTCTTCTACTGCTTCTTCTTCTTCTTCTACTGCTTCTTCTTCTTCTTCTACTGCTTCTTCTTCTTCTTCTTCTACAGCTTCTTCTACAGCTTCTTCTTCTACAGCTTCTTCTACAGCTTCTTCTTCTACAGCTTCTTCTACAGCTTCTTCTTCTACAGCTTCTTCTACAGCTTCTTCTTCTACTGCTTCTACAGCTTCTTCTTCTACAGCTTCTACAGCTTCTTCTTCTACAGCTTCTACAGCTTCTTCTTCTACAGCTTCTACAGCTTCTTCTTCTTCTTCTTCTACAGCTTCTTCTTCTTCTACAGCTTCTTCTTCTTCTACAGCTTCTTCTTCTTCTACAGCTTCTTCTTTTGCTTCTTCTACAGCTTCTTCTTCTTCTTCTTCTTCAGCTTCTTCTGCTTCTTCTACAGCTTCTTCTTCTGCTTCTTCTACAGCTTCTTCTTCTTCTTCTTCAGCTTCTTCAGATTCTTCTTCTTCTTCAGCTTCTTCAGCTTCTTCTTCTTCTGCTTCTTCAGCTTCTTCAGCATCTTCCTCTTCAGCTTCTACAGCTTCTTCTTCTTCTTCTTCTACAGCTTCTTCTTCTTCTACTGCTTCTTCTTCTTTTACTTCTTCTTCTTCTACTGCTTCTTCTTCTTCTTCTGCTTCTTCTTCTTCTTCTGCTTCTTCTTCTTCTTCTGCTTCTTCTTCTTCTGCTTCTTCAGCTTCTTCTTCTACAGCTTCTACTTCTTCTACGGCTTCTACTTCTTCTACGGCTTCTTCTTCTTCTACGGCTTCTTCTTCTTCTACAGCTTCTTCTTCTTCTTCTTCTACAGCTTCTTCTTCTTCTTCTACAGCTTCTTCTTCTTCTTCTACAGCTTCTTCTTCTTCTTCTTCTACAGCTTCTTCTTCTTCTTCTTCTTCTTCTACAGCTTCTTCTTCTTCTTCTTCTTCTTCTTCTACAGCTTCTTCTTCTTCTTCTTCTTCTTCTTCTACAGCTTCTTCTTCTTCTTCTTCTTCTACAGCTTCTTCTTCTTCTTCTTCTTCTACAGCTTCTTCTTCTTCTTCTTCTTCTTCTACAGCTTCTGCTTATTCTTCTTCTACAGCTTCTGCTTCTTCCTCTTCTACAGCTTCTGCTTCTTCTTCTTCTTCTACAGCTTCTTCTTCTTCTTCTACAGCTTCTTCTTCTTCTTCTACAGCTTCTTCTTCTTCTTCTACAGCTTCTTCTTCTTCTACAGCTTCTTCTTCTTCTACAGCTTCTTCTTCTTCTTCTACAGCTTCTTCTTCTTCTACAGCTTCTTCTTCTTCTACAGCTTCTTCTTCTTCTTCTTCTTCTTCTACAGCTTCTTCTTCTACAGCTTCTTCTTCTACAGCTTCTTCTTCTACAGCTTCTTCTTCTACAGCTTCTTCTTCTACAGCTACTTCTTCTACAGCTTCTTCTACAGCTTCTTCTTCTTCTTCTACAGCTTCTTCTTCAGCTTCTTCTTCTTCTTCTACAGCTTCTTCTTCAGCTTCTTCTTCTTCAGCTTCTTCTTCTTCTTCTTCTTCTTCTTCTTCAGCTTCTTCTGCTTCCTCTACAGCTTCTTCTACAGCTTCTACAGCTTCTTCAGCTTCTTCAGCTTCTTCTTCTTCTTCTTCAGCTTCAGCTTCTTCTTCTTCTTCAGCTTCTTCTTCTTCTACAGCTTCTTCTTCTTCTACAGCTTCTTCTTCTTCTACAGCTTCTTCTTCTTCTACAGCTTCTACAGCTTCTTCTACAGCTTCTTCTTCTTCTTCTACAGCTTCTTCTTCTTCTTCTACTGCTTCTTCTTCTTCTTCTTCTTCTACAGCTTCTGCTTCTTCTACAGCTTCTGCTTCTTCTTCTTCTACAGCTTCTGCTTCTTCTTCTTCAGCTTCTTCTTCTTCAGCTTCTTCTTCTTCTTCTTCAGCTTCTTCTTCTTCTACAGCTTCTACAGCTTCTTCTTCTTCTACAGCTTCTTCTTCTACAGCTTCTTCTTCTTCAGCTTCTTCTTCTTCTTCTACAGCTTCTTCTTCTTCTACAGCTTCTTCTTCTTCTACAGCTTCTTCTTCTTCTACAGCTTCTTCTTCTTCTACAGCTTCTTCTTCTTCTACAGCTTCAGCTTCTTCTTCTGCTTCTTCTTCTTCTTCTACAGCTTCTTCTTCTTCTACAGCTTCTTCTTCTTCTACAGCTTCTTCTTCTTCTACTGCTTCTTCTTCTTCTTCTACTGCTTCTTCTTCTTCTTCTACTGCTTCTTCTTCTACAGCTTCTTCTTCTTCAGCTTCTTCTTCTACAGCTTCTTCTACTGCTTCTACTGCTTCTTCTTCTGCTTCTACTGCTTCTTCTTCTGCTTCTACTGCTTCTTCTTCTGCTTCTACTGCTTCTTCTTCTTCTTCTACTGCTTCTTCTTCTGCTTCTACTGCTTCTTCTTCTGCTTCTACTGCTTCTTCTTCTGCTTCTACTGCTTCTTCTTCTGCTTCTACTGCTTCTTCTTCTTCTTCTACTGCTTCTTCTTCTTCTTCTACTGCTTCTTCTTCTTCTTCTACTGCTTCTTCTTCTTCTTCTTCTACTGCTTCTTCTTCTTCTTCTTCTACTGCTTCTTCTTCTTCTTCTTCTACTGCTTCTTCTTCTTCTTCTTCTACTGCTTCTTCTTCTTCTTCTACAGCTTCTTCTTCTTCTTCTACAGCTTCTTCTACAGCTTCTTCTTCTACAGCTTCTTCTTCTACAGCTTCTTCTACTGCTTCTTCTTCTACAGCTTCTACAGCTTCTTCTTCTACAGCTTCTTCTTCTACAGCTTCTACAGCTTCTTCTTCTACAGCTTCTACAGCTTCTTCTTCTTCTTCTTCTACAGCTTCTACAGCTTCCTCTTCTTCTACAGCTTCTTCTTCTTCTACAGCTTCTTCTTCTTCTACAGCTTCTTCTTCTTCTACAGCTTCTTCTTCTTCTTCTTCTTCTTCTTCAGCTTCTTCTGCTTCTTCTACAGCTTCTTCTTCTTCTTCTTCTTCTTCTTCTTCTTCTTCAGCTTCTTCAGCTTCTTCTTCTTCTGCTTCTTCAGCTTCTTCAGCATCTTCCTCTTCAGCTTCTTCAGCTTCTTCTTCTTCTTCTACAGCTTCTTCTTCTTCTTCTTCTACAGCTTCTTCTTCTTCTACTGCTTCTTCTTCTTTTACTTCTTCTTCTTCTACTGCTTCTTCTTCTTCTTCTGCTTCTTCTTCTGCTTCTTCTTCTTCTTCTGCTTCTTCAGCTTCTTCTTCTACAGCTTCTACTTCTTCTACGGCTTCTACTTCTTCTACGGCTTCTTCTTCTACAGCTTCTTCTTCTTCTACAGCTTCTTCTTCTTCTACAGCTTCTTCTTCTTCTTCTTCTACAGCTTCTTCTTCTTCTTCTTCTACAGCTTCTTCTTCTTCTACAGCTTCTTCTTCTTCTTCTTCTTCTTCTACAGCTTCTTCTTCTTCTTCTTCTACAGCTTCTTCTTCTTCTTCTTCTTCTTCTTCTTCTTCTACAGCTTCTTCTTCTTCTTCTTCTTCTTCTACAGCTTCTTCTTCTTCTTCTTCTTCTTCTACAGCTTCTTCTTCTTCTTCTTCTACAGCTTCTTCTTCTTCTTCTTCTTCTACAGCTTCTTCTTCTTCTTCTTCTTCTTCTTCTTCTTCTTCTTCTTCAGCTTCTGCTTCTTCTTCTTCTTCTACAGCTTCTTCTTCTACAGCTTCTTCTTCTTCTTCTTCTACAGCTTCTTCTTCTTCTTCTACAGCTTCTTCTTCTTCTACAGCTTCTTCTTCTTCTACAGCTTCTTCTTCTTCTACAGCTTCTTCTTCTTCTTCTTCTTCTACAGCTTCTTCTTCTACAGCTTCTTCTTCTACAGCTACTTCTTCTACAGCTTCTTCTACAGCTTCTTCTTCTTCTTCTTCTACAGCTTCTTCTTCAGCTTCTTCTTCTACAGCTTCTTCTTCTTCTTCTACAGCTTCTTCTTCAGCTTCTTCTTCTTCAGCTTCTTCTGCTTCTTCTACAGCTTCTTCTTCTTCTGCTTCTTCTACAGCTTCTACAGCTTCTTCAGCTTCTTCAGCTTCTTCTTCTTCTTCTTCAGCTTCAGCTTCTTCTTCAGCTTCTTCTTCAGCTTCAGCTTCTTCTTCTTCTACAGCTTCTTCTTCAGCTTCTTCTTCTTCTTCTTCTTCTACAGCTTCTTCTTCTTCTACAGCTTCTTCTTCTTCTACAGCTTCTTCTTCTTCTACAGCTTCTTCTTCTTCTACAGCTTCTTCTTCTTCTACAGCTTCTTCTTCTTCTACAGCTTCTACAGCTTCTTCTACAGCTTCTTCTTCTTCTTCTACAGCTTCTTCTTCTTCTTCTTCTTCTTCTACAGCTTCTTCTTCTTCTACAGCTTCTGCTTCTTCTTCTACAGCTTCTGCTTCTTCTTCTTCTACAGCTTCTGCTTCTTCTTCTTCTTCAGCTTCTTCTTCTTCTTCTTCAGCTTCTTCTTCTTCTTCTTCTTCAGCTTCTTCTTCTTCTTCTACAGCTTCTTCTTCTTCTTCTTCTACAGCTTCTGCTTCTTCTTCTACTGCTTCTTCTTCTTCCTCTTCTTCTTCTACAGCTTCTTCTTCTTCTTCTTCTTCTTCTACAGCTTCTTCTTCTTCTTCTTCTACAGCTTCTTCTTCTTCTACAGCTTCTTCTTCTTCTACAGCTTCTTCTTCTTCTACAGCTTCTTCTTCTTCTTCTTCTTCTTCTTCTTCTTCTTCTTCTACAGCTTCTTCTTCTTCTACAGCTTCTTCTTCTTCTACTGCTTCTTCTACAGCTTCTTCTTCTTCTTCTACAGCTTCTTCTTCTTCCTCTTCTACAGCTTCTTCTTCTTCTTCTACAGCTTCTTCTTCTTCTACAGCTTCTTCTACAGCTTCTTCTTCTTCTACAGCTTCTTCTTCTTCTACAGCTTCTTCTTCTTCTACAGCTTCTTCTTCTTCTACAGCTTCTTCTTCTTCTTCTTCTTCTACAGCTTCTTCTTCTTCTACAGCTTCTTCTTCTTCTACAGCTTCTTCTTCTACAGCTTCTTCTTCTCCTTCTACAGCTTCTTCTTCTTCTTCTTCTTCTTCTTCAGCTTCTTCTTCTTCTTCTTCAGCTTCTTCTTCTCCAGCTTCTTCTTCTTCTTCTACAGCTTCTTCTTCTTCTTCTTCTTCTACAGCTTCTTCTTCTTCTACAGCTTCTTCTTCTTCTTCTACAGCTTCTTCTGCTTCTGCTTCTTCTTCTTCTACAGCTTCTTCTTCTTCTACAGCTTCAGTTTCTTCTTCTGCTTCTTCTTCTACTTCTTCTACAGCTTCTTCTTCTTCTACAGCTTCTTCTTCTTCTACAGCTTCTTCTTCTTCTACAGCTTCTTCTTCTTCTACTGCTTCTTCTTCTTCTTCTACTGCTTCTTCTTCTTCTACTGCTTCTTCTTCTTTAGCTTCTTCTTCTACAGCTTCTTCTACTGCTTCTACTGCTTCTTCTTCTGCTTCTACTGCTTCTTCTTCTGCTTCTACTGCTTCTTCTTCTTCTTCTACTGCTTCTTCTTCTGCTTCTACTGCTTCTTCTTCTTCTTCTACTGCTTCTTCTTCTTCTTCTTCTGCTTCTACTGCTTCTTCTTCTGCTTCTACTGCTTCTTCTTCTTCTTCTTCTACTGCTTCTTCTTCTTCTTCTACTGCTTCTTCTTCTTCTTCTACTGCTGCTTCTTCTTCTTCTACTGCTGCTTCTTCTTCTTCTACTGCTTCTTCTTCTTCTACTGCTGCTTCTTCTTCTTCTTCTACTGCTTCTTCTTCTTCTTCTTCTACTGCTTCTTCTTCTTCTTCTTCTACTGCTTCTTCTTCTTCTTCTTCTACTGCTTCTTCTTCTACTGCTTCTTCTTCTTCTTCTACTGCTTCTTCTTCTTCTACTGCTTCTTCTTCTTCTTCTACTGCTTCTTCTTCTTCTTCTACAGCTTCTTCTACAGCTTCTTCTTCTACAGCTTCTTCTACTGCTTCTTCTTCTACAGCTTCTTCTACAGCTTCTTCTACTGCTTCTTCTTCTACAGCTTCTACAGCTTCTTCTTCTACAGCTTCTACAGCTTCTTCTTCTACAGCTTCTACAGCTTCTTCTTCTACAGCTTCTTCTTCTTCTTCTTCTACAGCTTCTACAGCTTCTTCTTCTTCTACAGCTTCTTCTTCTTCTACAGCTTCTTCTTCTGCTTCTTCTACAGCTTCTTCTTCTTCTTCAGCTTCTTCTGCTTCTTCTACAGCTTCTTCTTCTGCTTCTTCTACAGCTTCTTCTTCTTCTTCTTCAGCTTCTTCAGCTTCTTCTTCTTCTTCAGCTTCTTCAGCTTCTTCTTCTTCTGCTTCTTCAGCTTCTTCAGCATCTTCCTCTTCAGATTCTTCAGCTTCTTCTTCTTCTTCTACAGCTTCTTATTCTTCTTCTTCTACAGCTTCTTCTTCTTCTACTGCTTCTTCTTCTTTTACTGCTTCTTCTTTTACTGCTTCTTCTTCTTCTACTGCTTCTTCTTGTTCTTCTGCTTCTTCTTCTTCTTCTGCTTCTTCTTCTTCTTCTGCTTCTTCTTCTTCTTCTGCTTCTTCAGCTTCTTCTTCTACAGCTTCTACTTCTTCTACGGCTTCTACTTCTTCTACGGCTTCTTCTTCTTCTACAGCTTCTTCTTCTTCTTCTTCTTCTTCTTCTTCTACAGCTTCTTCTTCTTCTACAGCTTCTTCTTCTTCTTCTTCTTCTACAGCTTCTTCTTCTTCTTCTTCTTCTTCTACAGCTTCTCCTTCTTCTTCTTCTTCTTCTTCTTCTTCTTCTACAGCTTCTGCTTCTTCTTCTTCTTCTACAGCTTCTTCTTCTTCTTCTTCTACAGCTTCTTCTTCTTCTTCTTCTACAGCTTCTTCTTCTTCTTCTTCTTCTACAGCTTCTTCTTCTTCTTCTACAGCTTCTTCTGCTTCTTCTTCTTCTGCTTCTTCTTCTTCTGCTTCTTCAGCTTCTTCTACAGCTTCTTCAGCTTCTTCTACAGCTTCTTCTTCTTCTACTGCTTCTTCTTCTTCTTCTTTTTCTACTGCTTCTTCTTCTTCTTCTTCTACTGCTTCTTCTTCTTCTTCTTCTACTGCTTCTTCTTCTTCTTCTACTGCTTCTTCTTCTTCTTCTTCTACTGCTTCTTCTACTGCTTCTTCTTCTTCTACTGCTTCTTCTACAGCTTCTTCTTCTTCTGCTTCAGCTTCTTCTTCTTCTTCTTCTGCTTCAGCTTCTTCTTCTTCAGCTTCTTCTTCTTCAGCTTCAGCTTCTTCTTCTTCTTCTTCTTCTACAGCTTCTTCTTCTACAGCTTCTTCTTCTACAGCTTCTTCTTCTACAGCTTCTTCTTCTTCTTCTTCTGCTTCAGCTTCTTCTTCTGCTTCAGCTTCTTCTTCTGCTTCAGCTTCTTCTTCTTCTTCTTCTTCTGCTTCAGCTTCATCTTCTTCTGCTTCTGCTTCTTCTTCTTCTTCTTCTGCTTCAGGTTCTTCTTCTTCTTCTTCTTCTGCTTCAGCTTCTTCTTCTTCTACAGCTTCTTCTTCTTCTTCTTCTTCTTCTTCTTCTTCTTCTTCTTCTTCTTCTTCTTCTTCTACAGCTTCTTCTTCTTCTACAGCTTCTTCTACAGCTTCTTCTTCTTCTACAGCTTCTTCTACAGCTTCTTCTTCTTCTACAGCTTCTTCTACAGCTTCTTCTTCTTCTACAGCTTCTTCTACAGCTTCTTCTTCTTCTTCTTCTACAGCTTCTTCTTCTTCTACAGCTTCTTCTTCTTCTACAGCTGCTGATTCTTCTTCTTCTACAGCTTCTTCTTCTTCTTCTTCTTCTACAGCTTCTTCTTCTTCTTCTTCTACAGCTTCTTCTTCTTCTTCTTCTTCTTCTTCTACAGCTTCTTCTTCTTCTACAGCTGCTGATTCTTCTTCTTCTACAGCTTCTTCTTCTTCTTCTTCTTCTACAGCTTCTTCTTCTTCTTCTTCTTCTACAGCTTCTTCTTCTTCTTCTTCTTCTTCTTCTACAGCTTCTTCTTCTTCTACAGCTTCTTCTTCTTCTTCTTCTTCTTCTACAGCTTCTTCTTCTTCTTCTTCTACAGCTTCTTCTTCTTCTTCTTCTTCTTCTTCTTCTACAGCTTCTTCTTCTTCTTCTTCTTCTACAGCTTCTTCTTCTTCTTCTACAGCTTCTTCTTCTTCTTCTTCTTCTTCTACAGCTTCTTCTTCTTCTTCTTCTTCTTCTACAGCTTCTTCTTCTTCTACAGCTTCTTCTTCTTCTTCTACAGCTTCTTCTTCTTCTTCTTCTTCTTCTACAGCTTCTTCTTCTTCTACAGCTTCTTCTTCTTCTTCTTCTTCTACAGCTTCTTCTTCTTCTTCTTCTACAGCTTCTTCTTCTTCTACAGCTTCTACAGCTTCTTCTTCTTCTACAGCTTCTTCTTCTTCTTCTACAGCTTCTTCTTCTTCTTCTTCTTCTACAGCTTCTTCTTCTTCTTCTTCTTCTACAGCTTCTTCTTCTTCTTCTTCTTCTTCTTCTACAGCTTCTTCTTCTTCTTCTTCTACAGCTTCTTCTTCTTCTTCTTCTTCTTCTTCTACAGCTTCTTCTTCTTCTTCTTCTTCTACAGCTTCTTCTTCTTCTACAGCTTCTTCTTCTTCTTCAGCTTCTTCTTCTTCTTCAGCTTCTTCTTCAGCTTCTTCTTCTTCTACAGCTTCTTCTTCTTCTTCTTCTTCTACAGCTTCTTCTTCTTCTTCTTCTTCTTCTACAGCTTCTTCTTCTTCTACAGCTTCTACAGCTTCTTCTTCTTCTACAGCTTCTTCTTCTTCTTCTACAGCTTCTTCTTCTTCTTCTACAGCTTCTTCTTCTTCTTCTTCTTCTTCTACAGCTTCTTCTTCTTCTTCTACAGCTTCTTCTTCTTCTTCTACAGCTTCTTCTTCTTCTTCTACTGCTTCTTCTTCTTCTTCTTCTTCTTCTTCTACAGCTTCTTCTTCTTCTTCTTCTACAGCTTCTTCTTCTTCTACAGCTTCTACAGCTTCTTCTTCTTCTTCTTCTTCTTCTTCTTCTACAGCTTCTACAGCTTCTTCTTCTTCTACAGCTTCTTCTTCTACAGCTTCTTCTTCTTCTACAGCTTCTTCTTCTTCTTCTACAGCTTCTTCTTCTTCTACAGCTTCTTCTTCTTCTTCTTCAGCTTCTTCTTCAGCTTCTTCTTCTTCTACAGCTTCTTCTTCTTCTACAGCTTCTTCTTCTTCTACAGCTTCTACAGCTTCTTCTTCTTCTACAGCTTCTACAGCTTCTTCTTCTTCTACAGCTTCTACAGCTTCATCTTCTTCTACAGCTTCTACAGCTTCTTCTTCTTCTACAGCTTCTACAGCTTCTTCTTCTTCTACAGCTTCTACAGCTTTTTCTTCTTCTTCTACAGCTTCTACAGCTTTTTCTTCTTCTTCTACAGCTTCTACAGCTTCTTCTTCTTCTACAGCTTCTTCTTCTTCTTCTTCTACAGCTTCTTCTTCTTCTTCTTCTACAGCTTCTTCTTCTTCTTCTACAGCTTCTTCTTCTTCTTCTACAGCTTCTTCTTCTTCTTCTGCTTCTTCTTCTTCTACTGCTTCTTCTTCTTCTACAGCTTCTTCTTCTTCTACAGCTTCTTCTTCTTCTACAGCTTCAGCTTCTTCTTCTGCTTCTTCTTCTGCTTCTTCTTCTGCTTCTTCTTCTACTTCTTCTTCTGCTTCTTCTTCTACTTCTTCTTCTGCTTCTTCTTCTACTTCTTCTTCTGCTTCTTCTTCTATTTCTTCTACAGCTTCTTCTTCTACTTCTTCTACAGCTTCTTCTTCTTCTACAGCTTCTTCTTCTTCTTCAGCTTCTTCTTCTACTGCTTCTTCTTCTTCTTCTTCTACTGCTTCTTCTTCTACAGCTTCTTCTTCTTCAGCTTCTTCTTCTACTGCTTCTTCTTCTGCTTCTACTGCTTCTTCTTCTGCTTCTACTGCTTCTTCTTCTGCTTCTACTGCTTCTTCTTCTTCTTCTTCTTCTACTGCTTCTTCTTCTGCTTCTACTGCTTCTTCTTCTGCTTCTACTGCTTCTTCTTGTTCTTCTTCTACTGCTTCTTCTTCTACTTCTACTGCTTCTTCTTCTTCTTCTACTGCTTCTTCTTCTTCTACAGCTTCTTCTTCTTCTTCTACAGCTTCTACAGCTTCTTCTTCTTCTACAGCTTCTTCTTCTACAGCTTCTTCTTCTTCTTCAGCTTCTTCTTCTTCTTCTTCTTCTTCTGCTTCTTCTACAGCTTCTTCTTCTTCTTCAGCTTCTTCTTCTTCTTCTTCTTCTTCAGCTTCTTCTTCTTCTTCAGCTTCTTCTTCTTCTTCAGCTTCTTCTTCTTCTTCTTCTACAGCTTCTTCTTCTTCTACAGCTTCTTCTTCTTCTACAGCTTCTTCTTCTTCTACAGCTTCTTCTTCTACTGCTTCTTCTTCTTCTTCTACAGCTTCTTCTTCTACTTCTACAGCTTCTTCTTCTTCTTCTTCTACAGCTTCTGCTTCTTCTTCTTCTACAGCTTCTGCTTCTTCTACAGCTTCTTCTTCTGCTTCTTCTACAGCTTCTTCCTTTTCTTCTTCTTCTTCAGCTTCTTCTGCTTCTTCTACAGCTTCTTCTTCTGCTTCTTCTACAGCTTCTTCTTCTTCTTCTTCAGCTTCTTCAGCTTCTTCTTCTTCTTCTTCTTCTTCAGCTTCTTCTTCTTCTTCAGCTTCTTCTACAGCTTCTTCTTCTTCTACAGCTTCTTCTTCTTCTACAGCTTCTACAGCTTCTTCTTCTTCTACAGCTTCTTCTTCTTCTACAGCTTCTTCTTCTTCTTCTACTGCTTCTTCTACAGCTTCTTCTTCTTCTTCTTCTTCTTCTACAGCTTCTTCTTCTTCTTCTACAGCTTCTTCTTCTTCTTCTTCTACAGCTTCTTCTTCTTCTTCTTCTTCTACAGCTTCTGCTTCTTCTTCTTCTACAGCTTCTTCTTCTTCTACAGCTTCTTCTTCTTCTACAGCTTCTTCTTCTTCTACAGCTTCTTCTTCTTCTTCTACAGCTTCTTCTTCTTCTTCTTCAGCTTCTTCTTCTTCTTCTTCAGCTTCTTCTTCTTCAGCTTCTTCTTCAGCTTCTTCTTCTTCTTCTACAGCTTCTTCTTCTTCTACAGCTTCTACAGCTTCTTCTTCTTCTACAGCTTCTTCTTCTTCAGCTTCTTCTTCTTCAGCTTCTTCTTCTTCTTCTTCAGCTTCTTCTTCTTCTTCTACAGCTTCTTCTTCTTCTTCTACAGCTTCTTCTTCTTCTTCTTCTACAGCTTCTTCTTCTTCTACAGCTTCTTCTTCTTCTACAGCTTCTTCTTCTTCTACTGCTTCTTCTTCTTCTTCTACAGCTTCTTCTTCTTCTGCTTCTTCTTCTTCTACAGCTTCTTCTTCTTCTACAGCTTCAGCTTCTTCTTCAGCTTCTTCTTCAGCTTCTTCTTCTGCTTCTTCTTCTGCTTCTTCTTCTACTTCTTCTACAGCTTCTTCTTCTTCTACAGCTTCTTCTTCTTCTACTGCTTCTTCTTCTTCTGCTTCTTCTTCTTCTACTGCTTCTTCTTCTACTGCTTCTTCTTCTACTGCTTCTTCTTCTTCTACTGCTGCTTCTTCTTCAGCTTCTTCTTCTACAGCTTCTTCTACTGCTTCTACTGCTTCTTCTTCTGCTTCTACTGCTTCTTCTTCTGCTTCTACTGCTTCTTCTTCTTCTTCTACTGCTTCTTCTTCTGCTTCTACTGCTTCTTCTTCTGCTTCTACTGCTTCTTCTTCTTCTTCTACTGCTTCTTCTTCTTCTTCTACTGCTTCTTCTTCTGCTTCTACTGCTTCTTCTTCTGCTTCTACTGCTTCTTCTTCTGCTTCTACTGCTTCTTCTTCTTCTTCTACTGCTTCTTCTTCTTCTTCTACTGCTGCTTCTTCTTCTTCTACTGCTGCTTCTTCTTCTACAGCTTCTTCTACTGCTTCTTCTTCTACAGCTTCTACAGCTTCTTCTTCTACAGCTTCTACAGCTTCTTCTTCTACAGCTTCTACAGCTTCTTCTTCTACAGCTTCTACAGCTTCTTCTTCTTCTTCTACAGCTTCTACAGCTTCTTCTTCTTCTACAGCTTCTACAGCTTCTACAGCTTCTTCTTCTTCTACAGCTTCTTCTTCTTCTACAGCTTCTTCTTCTGCTTCTTCTACAGCTTCTTCTTCTTCTTCAGCTTCTTCTGCTTCTTCTACAGCTTCTTCTTCTGCTTCTTCTACAGCTTCTTCTTCTTCTTCTTCAGCTTCTTCAGCTTCTTCTTCTTCTTCAGCTTCTTTAGCTTCTTTTTCTTCTTCAGCTTCTTCAGCTTCTTTTTCTTCTGCTTCTTCAGCTTCTTCAGCATCTTCCTCTTCAGCTTCTTCAGCTTCTTCTTCTTCTTCTACAGCTTCTTCTTCTTCTTCTTCTACAGCTTCTTCTTCTTCTACTGCTTCTTCTTCTTTTACTGCTTCTTCTTCTTTTACTGCTTCTTCTTCTACAGCTTCTTCTTCTTCTTCTGCTTCTTCTTCTGCTTCTTCTTCTTCTTCTGCTTCTTCTTCTTCTTCTGCTTCTTCAGCTTCTTCTTCTACGGCTTCTACTTCTTCTACGGCCTCTACTTCTTCTACGGCTTCTTCTTCTTCTACGGCTTCTTCTTCTTCTACGGCTTCTTCTTCTTCTTCTACAGCTTCTTCTTCTTCTTCTTCTACAGCTTCTTCTTCTTCTTCTTCTTCTACAGCTTCTTCTTCTTCTTCTTCTACAGCTTCTTCTTCTTCTTCTTCTACAGCTTCTTCTTCTTCTTCTACAGCTTCTTCTTCTTCTTCTTCTACAGCTTCTTCTTCTTCTTCTTCTTCTTCTTCTTCTACAGCTTCTTCTTCTTCTTCTTCTTCTTCTTCTACAGCTTCTTCTTCTTCTTCTTCTTCTACAGCTTCTTCTTCTTCTTCTTCTTCTTCTTCTTCTTCTTCTTCTTCTTCTTCTTCTTCTTCTTCTTCTACAGCTTCTTCTTCTTCTTCTACAGCTTCTGCTTCTTCTTCTTCTTCTACAGCTTCTGCTTCTTCTTCTTCTTCTACAGCTTCTTCTTCTTCTTCTACAGCTTCTTCTTCTTCTTCTTCTTCTTCTACAGCTTCTTCTTCTTCTTTTTCTACAGCTTCTTCTTCTTCTTTTTCTACAGCTTCCTCTTCTTCTTCTTCTTCTTCTTCTACAGCTTCTTCTTCTACAGCTTCTTCTTCTTCTTCTACAGCTTCTTCTTCTTCTGCTTCTTCTTCTTCTTCTTCTTCTTCTTCTACAGCTTCTTCTTCTTCTTCTTCTTCTTCTTCTTCTTCTTCTTCTTCTTCTTCTGCTTCTTCTTCTTCTTATTCTTCTTCTGCTTCTTCTGCTTCTTCTTCTACAGCTTCTGCTTCTTCTTCTTCAGCTTCTTCTTCTTCTTCTTCAGCTTCTTCTTCTTCTTCTACAGCTTCTGCTTCTTCTTCTTCTTCTACAGCTTCTGCTTCTTCTTCTTCTTCTTCAGCTTCTGCTTCTTCTTCTTCTTCTTCTTCTTCAGCTTCTGCTTCTTCTTCTTCTACAGCTTCTGCTTCTTCTTCTTCTACAGCTTCTGCTTCTTCTTCTTCTACAGCTTCTGCTTCTTCTACAGCTTCTTCTTCTTCTTCTACAGCTTCTTCTACAGCTTCTTCTTCTTCTTCTACAGCTTCTTCTTCTACAGCTTCTTCTTCTACAGCTTCTTCTTCTTCTTCTACAGCTTCTTCTTCTTCTACAGCTTCTTCTTCTTCTACAGCTTCTTCTTCTTCTACAGCTTCTTCTTCTTCTTCTTCTTCTACAGCTTCTTCTTCTACAGCTTCTTCTTCTACAGCTTCTTCTTCTACAGCTTCTTCTTCTACAGCTACTTCTTCTACAGCTTCTTCTTCTTCTTCTACAGCTTCTTCTTCAGCTTCTTCTTCTACAGCTTCTTCTTCTTCTTCTACAGCTTCTTCTTCAGCTTCTTCTTCTTCAGCTTCTTCTTCTTCTTCTTCTTCTTCTTCTTCTTCTTCTTCTTCAGCTTCTTCTGCTTCTTCTACAGCTTCTTCTTCTGCTTCTTCTACAGCTTCTACAGCTTCTTCAGCTTCTTCTTCTTCTTCTTCTTCTTCTTCTTCAGCTTCAGCTTCTTCTTCTTCTTCAGCTTCTTCTTCTTCTACAGCTTCTTCTTCAGCTTCTTCTTCTTCTTCTTCTTCTTCTTCTTCTTCTTCTTCTTCTTCTACAGCTTCTTCTTCTTCTACAGCTTCTTCTTCTTCTACAGCTTCTTCTTCTTCTACAGCTTCTACAGCTTCTTCTACAGCTTCTTCTTCTTCTTCTACAGCTTCTTCTTCTTCTTCTTCTACTGCTTCTTCTTCTTCTTCTTCTACAGCTTCTTCTTCTTCTACAGCTTCTGCTTCTTCTTCTACAGCTTCTGCTTCTTCTTCTTCTACAGCTTCTGCTTCTTCTTCTTCAGCTTCTTCTTCTTCTTCTTCAGCTTCTTCTTCTTCTTCTTCTACAGCTTCTGCTTCTTCTTCTACTGCTTCTTCTTCTTCTACAGCTTCTTCTTCTTCTTCTTCTTCTTCTACAGCTTCTTCTTCTTCTTCTTCTACAGCTTCTTCTTCTTCTTCTTCTACAGCTTCTTCTTCTTCTACAGCTTCTTCTTCTTCTACAGCTTCTTCTTCTTCTACAGCTTCTTCTTCTTCTTCTTCTTCTTCTTCTTCTTCTACAGCTTCTTCTTCTTCTACAGCTTCTTCTTCTTCTACAGCTTCTTCTTCTTCTACAGCTTCTTCTTCTTCTTCTACTGCTTCTTCTTCTTCTTCTACTGCTTCTTCTTCTTCTTCTACTGCTTCTTCTTCTTCTTCTACTGCTTCTTCTACAGCTTCTTCTACTGCTTCTTCTACAGCTTCTTCTTCTTCTTCTTCTACAGCTTCTTCTTCTTCTTCTTCTTCTACAGCTTCTGCTTCTTCTTCTTCTACAGCTTCTTCTTCTTCTTCTTCTACAGCTTCTGCTTCTTCTTCTTCTACAGCTTCTTCTTCTTCTACAGCTTCTTCTTCTTCTACAGCTTCTTCTTCTTCTACAGCTTCTTCTTCTTCTACAGCTTCTTCTTCTTCTTCTTCTACAGCTTCTTCTTCTTCTACAGCTTCTTCTTCTTCTACAGCTTCTTCTTCTTCTTCTACAGCTTCTTCTTCTTCTTCTTCTTCAGCTTCTTCTTCTTCTTCTTCAGCTTCTTCTTCTTCTTCTACAGCTTCTTCTTCTTCTTCTACAGCTTCTTCTTCTTCTACAGCTTCTTCTTCTTCTACAGCTTCTTCTTCTTCAGCTTCTTCTTCTTCTTCTACAGCTTCTTCTTCTTCTACAGCTTCTTCTTCTTCTTCTTCTACAGCTTCTTCTTCTTCTACAGCTTCTTCTTCTTCTACAGCTTCTTCTTCTTCTGCTTCTTCTTCTTCTACAGCTTCAGCTTCTTCTTCTGCTTCTTCTTCTGCTTCTTCTTCTACTTCTTCTACAGCTTCTTCTTCTTCTACAGCTTCTTCTTCTTCTACAGCTTCTTCTTCTTCTACTGCTTCTTCTTCTTCTTCTTCTACTGCTTCTTCTTCTTCTTCTACTGCTTCTTCTTCTACAGCTTCTTCTTCTTCTACAGCTTCTTCTTCTTCAGCTTCTTCTTCTTCTTCTACAGCTTCTTCTTCTTCTTCTTCTACAGCTTCTTCTTCTTCTTCTTCTACAGCTTCTTCTACTTCTACAGCTTCTTCTTCTTCTACAGCTTCTTCTTCTTCTACAGCTTCTTCTTCTTCTACAGCTTCTTCTTCTTCTGCTTCTTCTTCTTCTACAGCTTCTTCTTCTTCTACAGCTTCAGCTTCTTCTTCTGCTTCTTCTTCTACTTCTTCTACAGCTTCTTCTTCTTCTACAGCTTCTTCTTCTTCTACAGCTTCTTCTTCTACTGCTTCTTCTTCTTCTTCTACTGCTTCTTCTTCTTCTTCTACTGCTTCTTCTTCTACAGCTTCTTCTTCAGCTTCTTCTTCTACAGCTTCTTCTTCTACTGCTTCTACTGCTTCTTCTTCTGCTTCTACTGCTTCTTCTGCTTCTACTGCTTCTTCTTCTGCTTCTACTGCTTCTTCTTCTTCTTCTACTGCTTCTTCTTCTGCTTCTACTGCTTCTTCTTCTGCTTCTACTGCTTCTTCTTCTGCTTCTACTGCTTCTTCTTCTTCTACTGCTTCTTCTTCTTCTTCTACTGCTTCTTCTTCTTCTTCTACTGCTTCTTCTTCTCCTTCTTCTTCTACTGCTGCTTCTTCTTCTTCTACTGCTTCTTCTTCTTCTTCTACTGCTTCTTCTTCTTCTTCTACTGCCTCTTCTTCTTCTTCTTCTTCTTCTACTGCTTCTTCTTCTTCTTCTACTGCCTCTTCTTCTTCTTCTTCTTCTACTGCTTCTTCTTCTTCTTCTACTGCCTCTTCTTCTTCTTCTACTGCTTCTTCTTCTTCTTCTACTGCTTCTTCTTCTTCTTCTTCTACTGCATCTTCTTCTTCTTCTACTGCTTCTTCTACAGCTTCTTCTTCTACAGCTTCTTCTACTGCTTCTTCTTCTACAGCTTCTTCTACTGCTTCTTCTTCTACAGCTTCTTCTACTGCTTCTTCTTCTACAGCTTCTTCTACTGCTTCTTCTTCTACAGCTTCTTCTACTGCTTCTTCTTCTACTGCTTCTACAGCTTCTTCTTCTACAGCTTCTACAGCTTCTACAGCTTCTTCTTCTTCTTCTTCTACAGCTTCTACAGCTTCTTCTTCTTCTTCTTCTACAGCTTCTACAGCTTCTTCTTCTTCTACAGCTTCTTCTTCTTCTACAGCTTCTTCTTCTTCTACAGCTTCTTCTTCTGCTTCTTCTACAGCTTCTTCTTCTTCTTCAGCTTCTTCTGCTTCTTCTACAGCTTCTTCTTCTGCTTCTTCTACAGCTTCTTCTTCTTCTTCTTCAGCTTCTTCAGCTTCTTCTTCTTCTTCAGCTTCTTCTTCTTCTGCTTCTTCAGCTTCTTCAGCATCTTCCTCTTCAGCTTCTTCAGCTTCTTCTTCTTCTTCTACAGCTTCTTCTTCTTCTTCTTCTACAGCTTCTTCTTCTTCTACTGCTTCTTCTTCTTTTACTTCTTCTTCTTCTACTGCTTCTTCTTCTTCTTCTGCTTCTTCTTCTTCTTCTTCTGCTTCTTCTTCTTCTTCTACTGCTTCTTCTTCTTCTTCTACTGCTTCTTCTTCTTCTACTGCTTCTTCTTCTTCTTCTACAGCTTCTTCTTCTTCTTCTACAGCTTCTTCTACAGCTTCTTCTACAGCTTCTTCTACTGCTTCTTCTTCTACTGCTTCTACAGCTTCTTCTTCTACAGCTTCTACAGCTTCTTCTTCTACAGCTTCTACAGCTTCTTCTTCTACAGCTTCTACAGCTTCTTCTTCTTCTTCTTCTACAGCTTCTACAGCTTATTCTTCTTCTACAGCTTCTTCTTCTACAGCTTCTTCTTCTTTTACAGCTTCTTCTTCTGCTTCTTCTACAGCTTCTTCTTCTTCTTCTTCTTCTTCTTCTTCAGCTTCTTCTGCTTCTTCTACAGCTTCTTCTTCTGCTTCTTCTACAGCTTCTTCTTCTACTTCTTCTACGGCTTCTACTTCTTCTACGGCTTCTTCTTCTTCTACAGCTTCTTCTTCTTCTTCTTCTTCTTCTACAGCTTCTTCTTCTTCTACAGCTTCTTCTTCTTCTTCTTCTTCTACAGCTTCTTCTTCTTCATCTTCTTCTACAGCTTCTTCTTCTTCTTCTTCTTCTTCTACAGCTTCTGCTTCTTCTTCTTCTTCTTCTTCTTCTTCTTCTTCTACAGCTTCTGCTTCTTCTTCTTCTTCTACAGCTTCTTCTTCTTCTTTTCTACAGCTTCTTCTTCTTCTTCTTCTTCTACAGCTTCTTCTTCTTCTTCTACAGCTTCTTCTGCTTCTTCTTCTACTGCTTCTTCTTCTTCTTCTTCTACTGCTTCTTCTTCTTCTTCTTCTACTGCTTCTTCTTCTTCTTCTTCTACTGCTTCTTCTACAGCTTCTTCTTCTACAGCTTCTTCTACTGCTTCTTCTTCTACTGCTTCTTCTTCTACTGCTTCTTCTACAGCTTCTTCTTCTACAGCTTCTTCTACTGCTTCTTCTTCTACAGCTTCTTCTACAGCTTCTTCTTCTACAGCTTCTTCTACTGCTTCTTCTTCTACTGCTTCTACAGCTTCTTCTTCTACAGCTTCTACAGCTTCTTCTTCTTCTTCTTCTACAGCTTCTACAGCTTCTTCTTCTTCTACAGCTTCTACAGCTTCTTCTTCTTCTACAGCTTCTTCTTCTTCTACAGCTTCTTCTTCTGCTTCTTCTACAGCTTCTTCTTCTTCTTCTTCTTCAGCTTCTTCTGCTTCTTCTACAGCTTCTTCTTCTGCTTCTTCTACAGCTTCTTCTTCTTCTTCTTCAGCTTCTTCAGCTTCTTCTTCTTCAGCTTCTTCAGCTTCTTCTTCTTCTGCTTCTTCAGCTTCTTCAGCATCTTCCTCTTCAGCTTCTTCAGCTTCTTCTTCTTCTTCTACAGCTTCTTCTTCTACAGCTACTTCTTCTACAGCTTCTTCTTCTTCTTCTACAGCTTCTTCTTCAGCTTCTTCTTCTACAGCTTCTTCTTCTTCTTCTACAGCTTCTTCTTCAGCTTCTTCTTCTTCAGCTTCTTCTTCTTCTTCTTCTTCTTCTTCTTCTTCTTCTTCTTCTTCTTCTTCTTCAGCTTCTTCTGCTTCTTCTACAGCTTCTTCTTCTGCTTCTTCTACAGCTTCTACAGCTTCTACAGCTTCTTCAGCTTCTTCTTCTTCTTCTTCTTCTTCTTCTTCAGCTTCAGCTTCTTCTTCTTCTTCAGCTTCTTCTTCTTCTACAGCTTCTTCTTCAGCTTCTTCTACAGCTTCTTCTTCTTCTTCTACAGCTTCTTCTTCTTCTACTGCTTCTTCTACAGCTTCTTCTTCTTCTTCTTCTACAGCTTCTTCTTCTTCTTCTTCTTCTACAGCTTCTGCTTCTTCTTCTTCTACAGCTTCTTCTTCTTCTTCTTCTACAGCTTCTGCTTCTTCTTCTTCTACAGCTTCTTCTTCTTCTACAGCTTCTTCTTCTTCTACAGCTTCTTCTTCTTCTACAGCTTCTTCTTCTTCTACAGCTTCTTCTTCTTCTTCTTCTACAGCTTCTTCTTCTTCTACAGCTTCTTCTTCTTCTTCTACAGCTTCTTCTTCTTCTTCTACAGCTTCTTCTTCTTCTTCTTCTTCAGCTTCTTCTTCTTCTTCTTCAGCTTCTTCTTCTTCTTCTACAGCTTCTTCTTCTTCTTCTACAGCTTCTTCTTCTTCTACAGCTTCTTCTTCTTCTACAGCTTCTTCTTCTTCAGCTTCTTCTTCTTCTTCTACAGCTTCTTCTTCTTCTTCTTCTACAGCTTCTTCTTCTTCTTCTTCTACAGCTTCTTCTTCTTCTACAGCTTCTTCTTCTTCTACAGCTTCTTCTTCTTCTACAGCTTCTTCTTCTTCTACAGCTTCTTCTTCTTCTACAGCTTCTTCTTCTTCTACAGCTTCTTCTTCTTCTACAGCTTCTTCTTCTTCTACAGCTTCTTCTTCTTCTGCTTCTTCTTCTTCTACAGCTTCTTCTTCTTCTACAGCTTCAGCTTCTTCTTCTGCTTCTTCTTCTACTTCTTCTACAGCTTCTTCTTCTTCTACAGCTTCTTCTTCTTCTACAGCTTCTTCTTCTTCTACTGCTTCTTCTTCTTCTTCTACTGCTTCTTCTTCTTCTTCTACTGCTTCTTCTTCTACAGCTTCTTCTTCTTCTACAGCTTCTTCTTCTTCAGCTTCTTCTTCTTCTTCTACAGCTTCTTCTTCTTCTTCTTCTACAGCTTCTTCTTCTTCTTCTTCTACAGCTTCTTCTTCTTCTACAGCTTCTTCTTCTTCTACAGCTTCTTCTTCTTCTACAGCTTCTTCTTCTTCTACAGCTTCTTCTTCTTCTGCTTCTTCTTCTTCTACAGCTTCTTCTTCTTCTACAGCTTCAGCTTCTTCTTCTGCTTCTTCTTCTACTTCTTCTACAGCTTCTTCTTCTTCTACAGCTTCTTCTTCTTCTACAGCTTCTTCTTCTTCTACTGCTTCTTCTTCTTCTTCTACTGCTTCTTCTTCTTCTTCTACTGCTTCTTCTTCTACAGCTTCTTCTTCTTCAGCTTCTTCTTCTACAGCTTCTTCTTCTACTGCTTCTACTGCTTCTTCTTCTGCTTCTACTGCTTCTTCTGCTTCTACTGCTTCTTCTTCTGCTTCTACTGCTTCTTCTTCTTCTTCTTCTACTGCTTCTTCTTCTGCTTCTACTGCTTCTTCTTCTGCTTCTACTGCTTCTTCTTCTTCTTCTACTGCTTCTTCTTCTGCTTCTACTGCTTCTTCTTCTGCTTCTACTGCTTCTTCTTCTGCTTCTACTGCTTCTTCTTCTTCTACTGCTTCTTCTTCTTCTTCTACTGCTTCTTCTTCTTCTTCTACTGCTTCTTCTTCTTCTTCTACTGCTTCTTCTTCTCCTTCTTCTTCTACTGCTGCTTCTTCTTCTTCTACTGCTTCTTCTTCTTCTTCTACTGCTTCTTCTTCTTCTTCTACTGCCTCTTCTTCTTCTTCTTCTTCTTCTACTGCTTCTTCTTCTTCTTCTACTGCCTCTTCTTCTTCTTCTACTGCTTCTTCTTCTTCTTCTACTGCTTCTTCTTCTTCTTCTTCTACTGCTTCTTCTTCTTCTTCTACTGCTTCTTCTACAGCTTCTTCTACTGCTTCTTCTTCTACAGCTTCTTCTACTGCTTCTTCTTCTACAGCTTCTTCTACTGCTTCTTCTTCTACTGCTTCTACAGCTTCTTCTTCTACAGCTTCTACAGCTTCTACAGCTTCTTCTTCTTCTTCTTCTACAGCTTCTACAGCTTCTTCTTCTTCTTCTTCTACAGCTTCTACAGCTTCTTCTTCTTCTACAGCTTCTTCTTCTTCTACAGCTTCTTCTTCTTCTACAGCTTCTTCTTCTTCTACAGCTTCTTCTTCTTCTACAGCTTCTTCTTCTGCTTCTTCTACAGCTTCTTCTTCTTCTTCAGCTTCTTCTGCTTCTTCTACAGCTTCTTCTTCTGCTTCTTCTACAGCTTCTTCTTCTTCTTCTTCAGCTTCTTCAGCTTCTTCTTCTTCTTCAGCTTCTTCAGCTTCTTCTTCTTCTGCTTCTTCAGCTTCTTCAGCATCTTCCTCTTCAGCTTCTTCAGCTTCTTCTTCTTCTTCTACAGCTTCTTCTTCTTCTTCTTCTACAGCTTCTTCTTCTTCTACTGCTTCTTCTTCTTTTACTTCTTCTTCTTCTACTGCTTCTTCTTCTTCTTCTGCTTCTTCTTCTTCTTCTTCTGCTTCTTCTTCTTCTTCTGCTTCTTCTTCTTCTTCTGCTTCTTCAGCTTCTTCTGCTTCTTCAGCTTCTTCTTCTACAGCTTCTACTTCTTCTACGGCTTCTACTTCTTCTACGGCTTCTTCTTCTTCTACGGCTTCTTCTTCTTCTACGGCTTCTTCTTCTTCTACGGCTTCTTCTTCTTCTACAGCTTCTTCTTCTTCTTCTTCTACAGCTTCTTCTTCTTCTTCTACAGCTTCTTCTTCTTCTTCTTCTTCTTCTTCTACAGCTTCTTCTTCTTCTTCTTCTTCTTCTTCTACAGCTTCTTCTTCTTCTTCTTCTTCTTCTACAGCTTCTTCTTCTTCTTCTTCTTCTTCTACAGCTTCTTCTTCTTCTTCTTCTTCTTCTACAGCTTCTTCTTCTTCTTCTTCTTCTTCTACAGCTTCTTCTTCTTCTTCTTCTACAGCTTCTTCTTCTTCTTCTTCTTCTTCTTCTTCTTCTTCTTCTTCTACAGCTTCTTCTTCTTCTTCTTCTTCTTCTACAGCTTCTTCTTCTTCTTCTTCTTCTTCTTCTTCTTCTTCTATAGCTTCTTCTTCTTCTTCTTCTTCTACAGCTTCTTCTTTCTCTTCTTCTTCTTCTACAGCTTCTGCTTCTTCTTCTACAGCTTCTTCTTCTTCTTCTACAGCTTCTTCTTCTACAGCTTCTTCTTCTACAGCTTCTTCTTCTACAGCTTCTTCTTCTACAGCTTCTTCTTCTACAGCTACTTCTTCTACAGCTTCTTCTTCTACAGCTTCTTCTTCTTCTTCTACAGCTTCTTCTTCAGCTTCTTCTTCTACAGCTTCTTCTTCTTCTTCTACAGCTTCTTCTTCAGCTTCTTCTTCTTCTTCTTCTTCTTCAGCTTCTTCTGCTTCTTCTGCTTCTTCTACAGCTTCTTCTTCTGCTTCTTCTACAGCTTCTACAGCTTCTTCAGCTTCTTCAGCTTCTTCTTCTTCTTCTTCAGCTTCAGCTTCTTCTTCTTCTTCAGCTTCTTCTTCTTCTACAGCTTCTTCTTCAGCTTCTTCTTCTTCTTCTTCTTCTTCTACAGCTTCTTCTTCTTCTACAGCTTCTTCTTCTTCTACAGCTTCTTCTTCTTCTACTGCTTCTTCTTCTTCTTCTACTGCTTCTTCTTCTTCTTCTACTGCTTCTTCTTCTACAGCTTCTTCTTCTTCAGCTTCTTCTTCTACAGCTTCTTCTACTGCTTCTACTGCTTCTTCTTCTGCTTCTACTGCTTCTTCTTCTGCTTCTACTGCTTCTTCTGCTTCTACTGCTTCTTCTTCTTCTTCTACTGCTTCTTCTTCTGCTTCTACTGCTTCTTCTTCTGCTTCTACTGCTTCTTCTTCTTCTTCTACTGCTTCTTCTTCTTCTTCTACTGCTTCTTCTTCTGCTTCTACTGCTTCTTCTTCTGCTTCTACTGCTTCTTCTTCTGCTTCTACTGCTTCTTCTTCTTCTTCTACTGCTTCTTCTTCTTCTTCTACTGCTTCTTCTTCTTCTTCTTCTTCTACTGCTTCTTCTTCTTCTTCTTCTACTGCTGCTTCTTCTTCTTCTACTGCTTCATCTTCTTCTTCTACTGCTTCTTCTTCTTCTACTGCTTCTTCTTCTTCTTCTACTGCTTCTTCTTCTTCTACTGCTTCTTCTTCTTCTTCTACTGCTTCTTCTTCTTCTTCTACAGCTTCTTCTACAGCTTCTTCTACAGCTTCTTCTACTGCTTCTTCTTCTACTGCTTCTACAGCTTCTTCTTCTACAGCTTCTACAGCTTCTTCTTCTACAGCTTCTACAGCTTCTTCTTCTACAGCTTCTACAGCTTCTTCTTCTACAGCTTCTACAGCTTCTTCTTCTTCTTCTTCTACAGCTTCTACAGCTTATTCTTCTTCTACAGCTTCTTCTTCTACAGCTTCTTCTTCTTCTACAGCTTCTTCTTCTGCTGCTTCTTCTACTTCTTCTACAGCTTCTTCTGCTGCTTCTTCTACTTCTTCTACAGCTTCTTCTTCAGCTTCTTCTGCTTCTTCTACAGCTTCTTCTTCTGCTTCTTCTACAGCTTCTTCTTCTACTTCTTCTACGGCTTCTACTTCTTCTACGGCTTCTTCTTCTTCTACGGCTTCTACTTCTTCTTCTTCTTCTTCTACAGCTTCTTCTTCTTCTACAGCTTCTTCTTCTTCTTCTTCTTCTTCTACAGCTTCTTCTTCTTCTTCTTCTTCTACAGCTTCTTCTTCTTCTTCTTCTTCTACAGCTTCTGCTTCTTCTTCTTCTTCTTCTTTTCTACAGCTTCTTCTTCTTCTTCTTCTACAGCTTCTTCTTCTTCTTCTACAGCTTCTTCTGCTTCTTCTTCTTCTGCTTCTTCAGCTTCTGCTTCTTCAGCTTCTTCTACAGCTTCTTCAGCTTCTTCTTCAGCTTCTTCTACAGCTTCTTCAGCTTCTTCTACAGCTTCTTCTTCTTCTTCTTCTACTGCTTCTTCTTCTTCTTCTACTGCTTCTTCTTCTTCTTCTTCTACTGCTGCTTCTTCTTCTTCTACTGCTTCTTCTTCTTCTTCTTCTACTGCTTCTTCTTCTTCTTCTTCTTCTACTGCTTCTTCTTCTTCTTCTACTGCTTCTTCTTCTTCTTCTACTGCTTCTTCTTCTTCTTCTTCTTCTACTGCTTCTTCTTCTTCTTCTTCTACTGCTTCTTCTTCTTCTTCTTCTACTGCTTCTTCTTCTTCTTCTTCTACTGCTTCTTCTACAGCTTCTTCTTCTACAGCTTCTTCTACTGCTTCTTCTTCTACTGCTTCTTCTACAGCTTCTTCTTCTACAGCTTCTTCTACTGCTTCTTCTTCTACAGCTTCTTCTACAGCTTCTTCTTCTACAGCTTCTTCTACTGCTTCTTCTTCTACAGCTTCTACAGCTTCTTCTTCTACAGCTTCTTCTACTGCTTCTTCTTCTACTGCTTCTACAGCTTCTTCTTCTACAGCTTCTACAGCTTCTTCTTCTTCTTCTTCTACAGCTTCTACAGCTTCTTCTTCTTCTACAGCTTCTACAGCTTCTTCTTCTTCTACAGCTTCTTCTTCTTCTACAGCTTCTTCTTCTTCTACAGCTTCTTCTTCTGCTTCTTCTACAGCTTCTTCTTCTTCTTCTTCTTCAGCTTCTTCTGCTTCTTCTACAGCTTCTTCTTCTGCTTCTTCTACAGCTTCTTCTTCTTCTTCTTCAGCTTCTTCAGCTTCTTCTTCTTCTTCAGCTTCTTCAGCTTCTTCTTCTTCAGCTTCTTCAGCTTCTTCAGCATCTTCCTCTTCAGCTTCTTCTTCTTCTTCTACAGCTTCTTCTTCTTCTTCTTCTTCTACAGCTTCTTCTTCTTCTACTGCTTCTTCTTCTTTTACTTCTTCTTCTTCTACTGCTTCTTCTTCTTCTTCTGCTTCTTCTTCTTCTTCTGCTTCTTCTTCTTCTTCTGCTTCTTCAGCTTCTTCTTCTACAGCTTCTACTTCTTCTACGGCTTCTACTTCTTCTACGGCTTCTTCTTCTTCTACAGCTTCTTCTTCTTCTACAGCTTCTTCTTCTTCTACAGCTTCTTCTTCTTCTACAGCTTCTTCTTCTTCTTCTTCTACAGCTTCTTCTTCTTCTTCTTCTTCTACAGCTTCTTCTTCTTCTACAGCTTCTTCTTCTTCTTCTTCTACAGCTTCTTCTTCTTCTTCTTCTTCTACAGCTTCTTCTTCTTCTTCTTCTACAGCTTCTTCTTCTTCTTCTTCTACAGCTTCTTCTTCTTCTTCTTCTACAGCTTCTTCTTCTTCTTCTTCTTCTTCTTCTTCTTCTACAGCTTCTTCTTCTTCTTCTTCTTCTTCTTCTACAGCTTCTTCTTCTTCTTCTTCTTCTTCTTCTTCTTCTTCTTCTTCTTCTTCTTCTACAGCTTCTTCTTCTTCTTCTTCTTCTACAGCTTCTTCTTCTTCTTCTTCTTCTTCTACAGCTTCTTCTTCTTCTTCTTCTTCTTCTTCTTCTTCTACAGCTTCTTCTTCTACAGCTTCTTCTTCTTCTTCTTCTTCTTCTACAGCTTCTTCTTCTTCTTCTACAGCTTCTTCTTCTTCTTCTTCTTCTACAGCTTCTTCTTCTTCTTCTTCTTCTTCTTCTACAGCTTCTGCTTCTTCTTCTTCTTCTTCTTCTTCTTCTTCTTCTTCTACAGCTTCTTCTTCTTCTTCTACAGCTTCTTCTTCTTCTTCTACAGCTTCTTCTTCTTCTACAGCTTCTTCTTCTTCTTCTTCTACAGCTTCTTCTTCTACAGCTTCTTCTTCTACAGCTTCTTCTTCTACAGCTACTTCTTCTACAGCTTCTTCTACAGCTTCTTCTTCTGCTTCTACTGCTTCTTCTTCTGCTTCTACTGCTTCTTCTTCTTCTTCTACTGCTTCTTCTTCTTCTTCTTCTGCTTCTACTGCTTCTTCTTCTGCTTCTACTGCTTCTTCTTCTTCTTCTACTGCTTCTTCTTCTTCTTCTACTGCTTCTTCTTCTGCTTCTACTGCTTCTTCTTCTGCTTCTACTGCTTCTTCTTCTTCTTCTACTGCTTCTTCTTCTTCTTCTACTGCTTCTTCTTCTTCTTCTACTGCTTCTTCTTCTTCTTCTTCTACTGCTGCTTCTTCTTCTTCTACTGCTTCTTCTTCTACTGCTTCTTCTTCTTCTTCTACTGCTTCTTCTTCTTCTTCTACTGCTTCTTCTTCTTCTTCTACAGCTTCTTCTACAGCTTCTTCTTCTACAGCTTCTTCTACAGCTTCTTCTTCTACAGCTTCTTCTACAGCTTCTTCTTCTACAGCTTCTTCTACTGCTTCTTCTTCTACTGCTTCTACAGCTTCTTCTTCTACAGCTTCTACAGCTTCTTCTTCTACAGCTTCTTCTTCTACAGCTTCTACAGCTTCTTCTTCTTCTTCTTCTACAGCTTCTACAGCTTCTTCTTCTTCTACAGCTTCTTCTTCTTCTACAGCTTCTTCTTCTTCTACAGCTTCTTCTTCTGCTTCTTCTACAGCTTCTTCTTCTTCTTCTTCTTCTTCAGCTTCTTCTGCTTCTTCTACAGCTTCTTCTTCTGCTTCTTCTACAGCTTCTTCTTCTTCTTCTTCAGCTTCTTCAGCTTCTTCTTCTTCTTCAGCTTCTTCAGCTTCTTCTTCTTCTGCTTCTTCAGCTTCTTCAGCATCTTCCTCTTCAGCTTCTACAGCTTCTTCTTCTTCTTCTACAGCTTCTTCTTCTTCTACTGCTTCTTCTTCTTTTACTTCTTCTTCTTCTACTGCTTCTTCTTCTTCTTCTGCTTCTTCTTCTTCTTCTGCTTCTTCTTCTTCTTCTGCTTCTTCTTCTTCTGCTTCTTCAGCTTCTTCTTCTACAGCTTCTACTTCTTCTACGGCTTCTACTTCTTCTACGGCTTCTACTTCTTCTACGGCTTCTTCTTCTTCTACAGCTTCTTCTTCTTCTACAGCTTCTTCTTCTTCTTCTTCTACAGCTTCTTCTTCTTCTTCTTCTTCTTCTACAGCTTCTTCTTCTTCTTCTTCTTCTTCTTCTTCTTCTTCTTCTTCTTCTTCTTCTACAGCTTCTTCTTCTTCTTCTTCTTCTACAGCTTCTTCTTCTTCTTCTTCTTCTACAGCTTCTTCTTCTTCTTCTTCTTCTACAGCTTCTTCTTCTTCTTCTTCTACAGCTTCTTCTTCTTCTTCTTCTTCTTCTTCTTCTTCTACAGCTTCTGCTTCTTCTTCTTCTTCTACAGCTTCTGCTTCTTCTTCTTCTTCTACAGCTTCTTCTTCTACAGCTTCTTCTTCTTCTTCTTCTACAGCTTCTTCTTCTTCTTCTACAGCTTCTTCTTCTTCTTCTACAGCTTCTTCTTCTTCTTCTACAGCTTCTTCTTCTTCTACAGCTTCTTCTTCTTCTACAGCTTCTTCTTCTTCTACAGCTTCTTCTTCTACAGCTTCTTCTTCTTCTTCTTCTTCTACAGCTTCTTCTTCTACAGCTTCTTCTTCTACAGCTTCTTCTTCTACAGCTTCTTCTTCTACAGCTTCTTCTTCTACAGCTTCTTCTTCTACAGCTACTTCTTCTACAGCTTCTTCTACAGCTTCTTCTTCTTCTTCTACAGCTTCTTCTTCAGCTTCTTCTTCTACAGCTTCTTCTTCTTCTTCTACAGCTTCTTCTTCAGCTTCTTCTTCTTCAGCTTCTTCTTCTTCTTCTTCTTCTTCAGCTTCTTCTGCTTCTCTACAGCTTCTTCTTCTGCTTCTTCTACAGCTTCTACAGCTTCTTCAGCTTCTTCTTCTTCTTCTTCAGCTTCAGCTTCTTCTTCTTCTTCAGCTTCTTCTTCTTCTTCTTCTTCTTCTTCTTCTTCTTCTTCTTCTACAGCTTCTTCTTCTTCTACAGCTTCTTCTTCTTCTACAGCTTCTTCTTCTTCTACAGCTTCTACAGCTTCTTCTTCTTCTTCTTCTTCTACAGCTTCTTCTTCTTCTTCTACAGCTTCTTCTTCTTCTTCTACTGCTTCTTCTTCTTCAACAGCTTCTGCTTCTTCTTCTACAGCTTCTGCTTCTTCTTCTTCTACAGCTTCTGCTTCTTCTTCTTCAGCTTCTTCTTCTTCAGCTTCTTCTTCTTCTTCTTCAGCTTCTTCTTCTTCTACAGCTTCTTCTTCTTCTACAGCTTCTTCTTCTTCTACAGCTTCTTCTTCTTCAGCTTCTTCTTCTTCAGCTTCTTCTTCTTCTTCTACAGCTTCTTCTTCTTCTACAGCTTCTTCTTCTTCTTCTTCTACAGCTTCTTCTTCTTCTTCTACAGCTTCTTCTTCTTCTACAGCTTCTTCTTCTTCTACTGCTTCTTCTTCTTCTTCTACAGCTTCTTCTTCTTCTGCTGCTTCTTCTTCTTCTACAGCTTCTTCTTCTTCTACAGCTTCAGCTTCTTCTTCTGCTTCTTCTTCTTCTACAGCTTCTTCTTCTTCTACAGCTTCTTCTTCTTCTTCTACAGCTTCTTCTTCTTCTACTGCTTCTTCTTCTTCTTCTACTGCTTCTTCTTCTTCTTCTACTGCTTCTTCTTCTTCTTCTACTGCTTCTTCTTCTACAGCTTCTTCTTCTTCAGCTTCTTCTTCTACAGCTTCTTCTACTGCTTCTACTGCTTCTTCTTCTGCTTCTACTGCTTCTTCTTCTGCTTCTACTGCTTCTTCTTCTGCTTCTACTGCTTCTTCTTCTGCTTCTACTGCTTCTTCTTCTGCTTCTACTGCTTCTTCTTCTTCTTCTACTGCTTCTTCTTCTTCTTCTACTGCTTCTTCTTCTTCTTCTTCTACTGCTTCTTCTTCTTTTTCTTCTACTGCTGCTTCTTCTTCTTCTACTGCTGCTTCTTCTTCTTCTACTGCTTCTTCTTCTTCTTCTTCTACTGCTTCTTCTTCTTCTTCTACTGCTTCTTCTTCCTCTTCTACTGCTTCTTCTTCTTCTTCTTCTACTGCTTCTTCTTCTTCTTCTACAGCTTCTTCTTCTTCTTCTTCTACAGCTTCTTCTACAGCTTCTTCTTCTACAGCTTCTTCTACTGCTTCTTCTTCTACAGCTTCTTCTACAGCTTCTTCTTCTACAGCTTCTTCTACTGCTTCTTCTTCTACAGCTTCTACAGCTTCTTCTTCTACAGCTTCTACAGCTTCTTCTTCTACAGCTTCTACAGCTTCTTCTTCTACAGCTTCTACAGCTTCTTCTTCTTCTTCTTCTACAGCTTCTACAGCTTCTTCTTCTTCTACAGCTTCTTCTTCTACAGCTTCTTCTTCTTCTACAGCTTCTTCTTCTTCTTCTTCTTCTTCTTCTTCTTCTTCAGCTTCTTCTGCTTCTTCTACAGCTTCTTCTTCTTCTTCTTCAGCTTCTTCAGCTTCTTCTTCTTCTTCAGCTTCTTCAGCTTCTTCTTCTTCTGCTTCTTCAGCTTCTTCAGCATCTTCCTCTTCAGCTTCTTCAGCTTCTTCTTCTTCTTCTACAGCTTCTTCTTCTTCTTCTTCTTCTACAGCTTCTTCTTCTTCTACTGCTTCTTCTTCTTTTACTTCTTCTTCTTCTACTGCTTCTTCTTCTTCTTCTGCTTCTTCTTCTGCTTCTTCTTCTTCTTCTGCTTCTTCTTCTTCTTCTGCTTCTTCAGCTTCTTCTTCTACAGCTTCTACTTCTTCTACGGCTTCTACTTCTTCTACGGCTTCTTCTTCTACGGCTTCTTCTTCTACAGCTTCTTCTTCTTCTACAGCTTCTTCTTCTTCTACAGCTTCTTCTTCTTCTTCTTCTACAGCTTCTTCTTCTTCTTCTTCTACAGCTTCTTCTTCTTCTACAGCTTCTTCTTCTTCTTCTTCTTCTACAGCTTCTTCTTCTTCTTCTTCTTCTACAGCTTCTTCTTCTTCTTCTTCTTCTTCTTCTTCTACAGCTTCTTCTTCTTCTTCTTCTTCTTCTTCTTCTACAGCTTCTTCTTCTTCTTCTTCTTCTTCTTCTACAGCTTCTTCTTCTTCTTCTTCTACAGCTTCTTCTTCTTCTTCTTCTTCTTCTACAGCTTCTTCTTCTTCTTCTTCTTCTTCTTCTTCTTCTTCTTCTTCTTCAGCTTCTGCTTCTTCTTCTTCTTCTACAGCTTCTTCTTCTACAGCTTCTTCTTCTTCTTCTTCTACAGCTTCTTCTTCTTCTTCTACAGCTTCTTCTTCTTCTTCTACAGCTTCTTCTTCTTCTACAGCTTCTTCTTCTTCTACAGCTTCTTCTTCTTCTTCTTCTTCTTCTACAGCTTCTTCTTCTACAGCTTCTTCTTCTACAGCTTCTTCTACAGCTTCTTCTTCTTCTTCTACAGCTTCTTCTTCAGCTTCTTCTTCTACAGCTTCTTCTTCTTCTTCTACAGCTTCTTCTTCAGCTTCTTCTTCTTCAGCTTCTTCTTCTTCTTCTTCTTCTTCTTCTTCTTCTTCAGCTTCTTCTGCTTCTTCTACAGCTTCTTCTTCTTCTGCTTCTTCTACAGCTTCTACAGCTTCTTCAGCTTCTTCAGCTTCTTCTTCTTCTTCTTCAGCTTCAGCTTCTTCTTCTTCTTCTTCAGCTTCTTCTTCTTCTACAGCTTCTTCTTCAGCTTCTTCTTCTTCTTCTTCTTCTTCTACAGCTTCTTCTTCTTCTACAGCTTCTTCTTCTTCTACAGCTTCTTCTTCTACAGCTTCTTCTTCTTCTACAGCTTCTACAGCTTCTTCTACAGCTTCTTCTTCTTCTTCTACTGCTTCTTCTTCTTCTTCTTCTACAGCTTCTTCTTCTTCTACAGCTTCTGCTTCTTCTTCTACAGCTTCTGCTTCTTCTTCTTCTACAGCTTCTGCTTCTTCTTCTTCAGCTTCTTCTTCTTCTTCTTCAGCTTCTTCTTCTTCTTCTTCAGCTTCTTCTTCTTCTTCTACAGCTTCTTCTTCTTCTTCTTCTACAGCTTCTGCTTCTTCTTCTACTGCTTCTTCTTCTTCTTCTTCTTCTTCTTCTTCTTCTACAGCTTCTTCTTCTTCTTCTTCTTCTTCTACAGCTTCTTCTTCTTCTTCTTCTACAGCTTCTTCTTCTTCTTCTTCTACAGCTTCTTCTTCTTCTACAGCTTCTTCTTCTTCTACAGCTTCTTCTTCTTCTTCTTCTTCTTCTTCTACAGCTTCTTCTTCTTCTACAGCTTCTTCTTCTTCTACAGCTTCTTCTTCTTCTACAGCTTCTTCTTCTTCTACAGCTTCTTCTTCTTCTACAGCTTCTTCTTCTTCTACTGCTTCTTCTACAGCTTCTTCTTCTTCTTCTACAGCTTCTTCTTCTTCTTCTTCTACAGCTTCTTCTTCTTCTTCTTCTACAGCTTCTTCTTCTTCTACAGCTTCTTCTTCTTCTACAGCTTCTTCTTCTTCTACAGCTTCTTCTTCTTCTTCTTCTACAGCTTCTTCTTCTTCTACAGCTTCTTCTTCTTCTACAGCTTCTTCTTCTTCTTCTACAGCTTCTTCTTCTTCTTCTACAGCTTCTTCTTCAGCTTCTTCTTCTTCAGCTTCTTCTTCAGCTTCTTCTTCTTCTTCTTCAGCTTCTTCTTCTTCTTCTACAGCTTCTTCTTCTTCTACAGCTTCTTCTTCTTCTACAGCTTCTACAGCTTCTTCTTCTTCAGCTTCTTCTTCTTCAGCTTCTTCTTCTTCAGCTTCTTCTTCTACAGCTTCTTCTTCTTCTTCTTCTACAGCTTCTTCTTCTTCTACAGCTTCTTCTTCTTCTACAGCTTCTTCTTCTTCTACTGCTTCTTCTTCTTCTTCTACAGCTTCTTCTTCTTCTGCTTCTTCTTCTTCTACAGCTTCTTCTTCTTCTACAGCTTCAGCTTCTTCTTCTGCTTCTACTTCTTCTACAGCTTCTTCTTCTTCTACAGCTTCTTCTTCTTCTACAGCTTCTTCTTCTTCTACAGCTTCTTCTTCTTCTTCTTCTACTGCTTCTTCTTCTACAGCTTCTTCTTCTTCAGCTTCTTCTTCTACAGCTTCTTCTACTGCTTCTACTGCTTCTTCTTCTGCTTCTACTGCTTCTTCTTCTGCTTCTACTGCTTCTTCTTCTGCTTCTACTGCTTCTTCTTCTGCTTCTACTGCTTCTTCTTCTTCTTCTACTGCTTCTTCTTCTGCTTCTACTGCTTCTTCTTCTGCTTCTACTGCTTCTTCTTCTTCTACTGCTTCTTCTTCTTCTTCTACTGCTTCTTCTTCTGCTTCTACTGCTTCTTCTTCTGCTTCTACTGCTTCTTCTTCTTCTTCTACTGCTTCTTCTTCTTCTACTGCTTCTTCTTCTTCTTCTACTGCTGCTTCTTCTTCTTCTACTGCTGCTTCTTCTTCTTCTACTGCTTCTTCTTCTTCTTCTACTGCTTCTTCTTCTTCTTCTTCTACTGCTTCTTCTTCTTCTTCTACTGCTTCTTCTACTGCTTCTTCTTCTTCTTCTTCTACTGCTTCTTCTTCTTCTTCTACAGCTTCTTCTTCTACAGCTTCTTCTTCTACAGCTTCTTCTACTGCTTCTTCTTCTACAGCTTCTTCTACAGCTTCTTCTTCTACAGCTTCTTCTACTGCTTCTTCTTCTACAGCTTCTACAGCTTCTACAGCTTCTTCTTCTACAGCTTCTACAGCTTCTTCTTCTACAGCTTCTACAGCTTCTACAGCTTCTTCTTCTTCTACAGCTTCTTCTTCTTCTACAGCTTCTACTTCTTCTACAGCTTCTTCTTCTGCTTCTTCTACAGCTTCTTCTTCTTCTTCTTCTTCAGCTTCTTCTGCTTCTTCTACAGCTTCTTCTTCTGCTTCTTCTACAGCTTCTTCTTCTTCTTCTTCTACAGCTTCTTCTTCTTCTACAGCTTCTTCTTCTTCTACAGCTTCTTCTTCTTCTTCTTCTTCTTCTTCTACAGCTTCTTCTTCTTCTACAGCTTCTTCTTCTTCTACAGCTTCTTCTTCTTCTACAGCTTCTTCTTCTTCTACAGCTTCTTCTTCTTCTACAGCTTCTTCTTCTTCTACTGCTTCTTCTACAGCTTCTTCTTCTTCTTCTACAGCTTCTTCTTCTTCTTCTTCTACAGCTTCTTCTTCTTCTTCTTCTACAGCTTCTTCTTCTTCTACAGCTTCTTCTTCTTCTACAGCTTCTTCTTCTTCTACAGCTTCTTCTTCTTCTTCTTCTACAGCTTCTTCTTCTTCTACAGCTTCTTCTTCTTCTACAGCTTCTTCTTCTTCTTCTACAGCTTCTTCTTCTTCTTCTACAGCTTCTTCTTCAGCTTCTTCTTCTTCAGCTTCTTCTTCAGCTTCTTCTTCTTCTTCTTCAGCTTCTTCTTCTTCTTCTACAGCTTCTTCTTCTTCTACAGCTTCTTCTTCTTCTACAGCTTCTACAGCTTCTTCTTCTTCAGCTTCTTCTTCTTCAGCTTCTTCTTCTTCAGCTTCTTCTTCTACAGCTTCTTCTTCTTCTTCTTCTACAGCTTCTTCTTCTTCTACAGCTTCTTCTTCTTCTACAGCTTCTTCTTCTTCTACTGCTTCTTCTTCTTCTTCTACAGCTTCTTCTTCTTCTGCTTCTTCTTCTTCTACAGCTTCTTCTTCTTCTACAGCTTCAGCTTCTTCTTCTGCTTCTACTTCTTCTACAGCTTCTTCTTCTTCTACAGCTTCTTCTTCTTCTACAGCTTCTTCTTCTTCTACAGCTTCTTCTTCTTCTTCTTCTACTGCTTCTTCTTCTACAGCTTCTTCTTCTTCAGCTTCTTCTTCTACAGCTTCTTCTACTGCTTCTACTGCTTCTTCTTCTGCTTCTACTGCTTCTTCTTCTGCTTCTACTGCTTCTTCTTCTGCTTCTACTGCTTCTTCTTCTGCTTCTACTGCTTCTTCTTCTTCTTCTACTGCTTCTTCTTCTGCTTCTACTGCTTCTTCTTCTGCTTCTACTGCTTCTTCTTCTTCTACTGCTTCTTCTTCTTCTTCTACTGCTTCTTCTTCTGCTTCTACTGCTTCTTCTTCTGCTTCTACTGCTTCTTCTTCTTCTTCTACTGCTTCTTCTTCTTCTACTGCTTCTTCTTCTTCTTCTACTGCTGCTTCTTCTTCTTCTACTGCTGCTTCTTCTTCTTCTACTGCTTCTTCTTCTTCTTCTACTGCTTCTTCTTCTTCTTCTTCTACTGCTTCTTCTTCTTCTTCTACTGCTTCTTCTACTGCTTCTTCTTCTTCTTCTTCTACTGCTTCTTCTTCTTCTTCTACAGCTTCTTCTTCTACAGCTTCTTCTTCTACAGCTTCTTCTACTGCTTCTTCTTCTACAGCTTCTTCTACAGCTTCTTCTTCTACAGCTTCTTCTACTGCTTCTTCTTCTACAGCTTCTACAGCTTCTACAGCTTCTTCTTCTACAGCTTCTACAGCTTCTTCTTCTACAGCTTCTACAGCTTCTACAGCTTCTTCTTCTTCTACAGCTTCTTCTTCTTCTACAGCTTCTACTTCTTCTACAGCTTCTTCTTCTGCTTCTTCTACAGCTTCTTCTTCTTCTTCTTCTTCAGCTTCTTCTGCTTCTTCTACAGCTTCTTCTTCTGCTTCTTCTACAGCTTCTTCTACAGCTTCTTCTTCTTCTTCAGCTTCTTCAGCTTCTTCTTCTTCTTCAGCTTCTTCAGCTTCTTCTTCTTCTGCTTCTTCAGCTTCTTCAGCATCTTCCTCTTCAGCTTCTTCAGCTTCTTCTTCTTCTTCTACAGCTTCTTCTTCTTCTTCTTCTACAGCTTCTTCTTCTTCTACTGCTTCTTCTTCTTTTACTGCTTCTTCTTCTTTTACTGCTTCTTCTTCTTCTACTGCTTCTTCTTCTTCTACTGCTTCTTCTTCTTCTACTGCTTCTTCTTCTTCTTCTGCTTCTTCTTCTTCTTCTGCTTCTTCTTCTTCTTCTGCTTCTTCAGTTTCTTCTTCTACAGCTTCTACTTCTTCTACGGCTTCTACTTCTTCTACGGCTTCTACTTCTTCTACGGCTTCTTCTCCTTCTACGGCTTCTTCTTCTTCTACAGCTTCTTCTTCTTCTTCTACAGCTTCTTCTTCTTCTTCTTCTACAGCTTCTTCTTCTTCTTCTTCTACAGCTTCTTCTTCTTCTTCTTCTACAGCTTCTTCTTCTTCTTCTTCTTCTTCTACAGCTTCTTCTTCTTCTTCTTCTTCTTCTTCTTCTTCTTCTTCTTCTTCTACAGCTTCTTCTTCTTCTTCTACAGCTTCTTCTTCTTCTACAGCTTCTTCTTCTTCTTCTTCAGCTTCTTCTTCTTCTACAGCTTCTTCTTCTTCTTCTTCTTCTACAGCTTCTTCTTCTTCTTCTTCTTCTACAGCTTCTTCTTCTTCTTCTTCTTCTACAGCTTCTGCTTCTTCTTCTTCTTCTACAGCTTCTGCTTCTTCTTCTTCTTCTACAGCTTCTGCTTCTTCTTCTTCTTCTACAGCTTCTTCTTCTTCTTCTTCTACAGCTTCTTCTTCTTCTACAGCTTCTTCTTCTTCTTCTTCTTCTTCTACAGCTTCTTCTTCTTCTTCTACAGCTTCTTCTTCTTCTTCTTCTTCTTCTTCTTCTTCTTCTACAGCTTCTTCTTCTTCTTCTTCTTCTTCTGCTTCTTCTTCTTCTTCTTCTTCTTCTGCTTCTTCTTCTTCTTCTTCTGCTTCTTCTGCTTCTTCTTCTACAGCTTCTGCTTCTTCTTCTTCAGCTTCTTCTTCTTCTTCAGCTTCTTCTTCTTCTTCTACAGCTTCTTCTTCTTCTTCTTCTACAGCTTCTTCTTCTTCTTCTACAGCTTCTGCTTCTTCTTCTTCTACAGCTTCTGCTTCTTCTTCTTCTACAGCTTCTGCTTCTTCTTCTTCTACAGCTTCTGCTTCTTCTTCTTCTACAGCTTCTTCTACAGCTTCTTCTGCTTCTTCTACAGCTTCTTCTTCTACAGCTTCTTCTTCTTCTACAGCTTCTTCTTCTTCTTCTTCTACAGCTTCTTCTTTTTCTTCTACAGCTTCTTCTACAGCTTCTTCTTCTACAGCTTCTTCTTTTTCTACAGCTTCTTCTTCTTCTTCTACAGCTTCTTCTTCTTCTACTGCTTCTTCTTCTACAGCTTCTACAGCTTCTTCTTCTACAGCTTCTTCTTCTACAGCTTCTACAGCTTCTTCTTCTACAGCTTCTACAGCTTCTACAGCTTCTTCTTCTTCTACAGCTTCTTCTTCTTCTACAGCTTCTTCTTCTTCTACAGCTTCTTCTTCTTCTACAGCTTCTTCTACAGCTTCTTCTACAGCTTCTTCTTCTTCTTCTTCTTCAGCTTCTTCTGCTTCTTCTACAGCTTCTTCTTCTGCTTCTTCTACAGCTTCTTCTACAGCTTCTTCTTCTTCTTCAGCTTCTTCAGCTTCTTCTTCTTCTTCAGCTTCTTCAGCTTCTTCTTCTTCTGCTTCTTCAGCTTCTTCAGCATCTTCCTCTTCAGCTTCTTCAGCTTCTTCTTCTTCTTCTACAGCTTCTTCTTCTTCTTCTTCTACAGCTTCTTCTTCTTCTTCTTCTACAGCTTCTTCTTCTTCTACTGCTTCTTCTTCTTTTACTGCTTCTTCTTCTTTTACTGCTTCTTCTTCTTCTACTGCTTCTTCTTCTTCTACTGCTTCTTCTTCTTCTTCTGCTTCTTCTTCTTCTTCTGCTTCTTCTTCTTCTTCTGCTTCTTCAGCTTCTTCTTCTACAGCTTCTACTTCTTCTACGGCTTCTACTTCTTCTACGGCTTCTTCTCCTTCTACGGCTTCTTCTTCTTCTACAGCTTCTTCTTCTTCTTCTACAGCTTCTTCTTCTTCTTCTTCTACAGCTTCTTCTTCTTCTTCTTCTACAGCTTCTTCTTCTTCTTCTTCTACAGCTTCTTCTTCTTCTTCTTCTTCTTCTACAGCTTCTTCTTCTTCTTCTTCTTCTTCTTCTACAGCTTCTTCTTCTTCTTCTTCTTCTACAGCTTCTTCTTCTTCTTCTTCTTCTACAGCTTCTTCTTCTTCTTCTTCTACAGCTTCTTCTTCTTCTTCTTCTTCTTCTTCTTCTTCTTCTACAGCTTCTTCTTCTTCTTCTTCTTCTTCTTCTTCTACAGCTTCTGCTTCTTCTTCTTCTTCTACAGCTTCTGCTTCTTCTTCTTCTTCTACAGCTTCTCTTCTTCTTCTTCTACAGCTTCTTCTTCTTCTACAGCTTCTTCTTCTTCTTCTTCTTCTTCTACAGCTTCTTCTTCTTCTTCTACAGCTTCTTCTTCTTCTTCTACAGCTTCTTCTTCTTCTTCTTCTTCTTCTTCTTCTTCTTCTTCTACAGCTTCTTCTTCTTCTTCTTCTTCTGCTTCTTCTTCTTCTTCTGCTTCTTCTTCTTCAGCTTCTTCTTCTTCTTCAGCTTCTTCTTCTTCTTCTACAGCTTCTTCTTCTTCTTCTTCTACAGCTTCTTCTTCTTCTTCTACAGCTTCTGCTTCTTCTTCTTCTACAGCTTCTGCTTCTTCTTCTACAGCTTCTGCTTCTTCTTCTTCTACAGCTTCTTCTACAGCTTCTTCTGCTTCTTCTACAGCTTCTTCTTCTACAGCTTCTTCTTCTTCTACAGCTTCTTCTTCTTCTTCTACAGCTTCTTCTTCTTCTACAGCTTCTTCTTCTTCTTCTTCTACAGCTTCTTCTTTTTCTTCTACAGCTTCTTCTACAGCTTCTTCTTCTTCTTCTACAGCTTCTTCTTCTTCTACAGCTTCTTCTTCTTCTTCTACAGCTTCTTTTTCTTCTACAGCTTCTTCTTCTTCTACAGCTTCTTCTTCTTCTACAGCTTCTTCTTCTTCTACAGCTTCTACAGCTTCTTCTTCTTCTTCTTCTTCAGCTTCTTCTTCTTCTTCTTCAGCTTCTTCTTCTTCTTCTTCAGCTTCTTCTTCTTCTTCAGCTTCTTCTTCTTCTTCTTCTTCTTCTTCTTCTTCTTCTTCTTCTTCAGCTTCTTCTTCTTCAGCTTCCTCTTCTTCAGCTTCTTCTTCTTCTTCTTCTACAGCTTCTTCTTCTTCTGTTTCTACAGCTTCTTCTTCTTCTTCTTCTTCTACAGCTTCTTCTTCTTCTTCTTCTACAGCTTCTTCTTCTTCTGTTTCTACAGCTTCTTCTTCTTCTACAGCTTCTTCTTCTTCTACAGCTTC